>NC_072733.1:149211053-149316859 GCF_026930045.1 Uloborus diversus
CACTAAAACAAGATGAGAGAACCCAGGTAGCATCAACTCATCGGATTTTGCTCGGCCGATCATCGACTCCTCCTAAACTCATCGCGTAATGCACGCTGACATCGTTGCGATCAGAATCCGAGAACGGTTTTCGATGATCTGTTTTTTATCGGAAAACTATATCCTTACGATCAAATTTCCCGATGAAAATTTGCCGAGCTGCATTTCATCGGAAAAAGAGATCGTAACGATCAAATTTTCCGATGAAAATTTGCCGAGTTACATTTCATCTTAAAAAAAGTAGGTGGTTTAAATTTTCTGATAAAAATTTTCCTAATCTAAAATTTTTGGAAATCTCCCAACTGTTAAAATAGGATAAGTTTTATTATTCGAATATCCGACTATTGATCAAACGTAAGACTATACGGATCAACATTCAGGGTTGAGAATCGGAGAAAAAATGACTGAGACTTTGACTCCGAATCCTACTCCTGGATTTTGGAAGGGTTTACTCCAATTTGCTGCAAAATCAATTCAACTTTAACTCCACGATTCCAACCCCGATTACCTCACTGGAATTGCGAACAAAATGAGACTCCGACTCTTGAATGATTTCTCTCTATCTCAAAAACAATTCCACTCCGTTCAATTTGACTCCCAAATTTACCGACTCCGACTCGGTTTGCGGGCAAAATGATCGACTCCGACTCTTCACTAGCTGGCGCCACAAGTATATTCACTGAAAAAAATTCTCACTTTCCGTTCAGAAATCTGTCATGGCCTTTCCCCCAGATAGATGGCGCCACAAATGATTTTCCATTTAACACATTATTTTCCTCCTTGGAGAGAGCATTGCTTGTCTAGTGGTTAGCATATGAATCTCGTACTCCAGGGGTCTTGGGTTCGACTCCCGGCTAAAGCGACTTAGATTGAGTTAATGAATCCACTCATCAAAAGTTAAGTTAGAAAATAAATAAACCAGTTAGTAAAAGAAATTAAACTATATTAAATAATTGTCCCATGACGTCATCCGAAAATACCCCTTCTGAACATTTTAAAGATGGCGGAAGGGTCACATGATCATCCAAGATGGCGGACCCATCTTCCCACTGTTAATTTTTTTTCCTCCTGCTTGTCCCTATATTGCGGTTGATATTACTTCTCATCGTATTTGCATCCTAAATTCATCGCCTCGGAACAGCACTGCTCGTATATTGCTCCAAATTTCATCGTATTTTCATCCAAAATTCATCGCCTTGAAACAGCACTGCTCGTATATTGCTCCAAATCTCATCGGTATAGGGAGCAAAATTCATCGGATTCCGATGATCGGATTCTACTATTGCCGATGAGACATATTGGAGCAATTTCCGATGAAAACTCATCGGAATCCGATGATCGGCCGATCAAAGTTTGATCGGATTTCGATGAACGGCCGATGATCAGCCGATGAGTTGATGCTACTCGGGAAAGAGGGAAATACACGATGCATTTTCTTAAGATAACGAATTTATGAATACAGACTTCACTAATTATTTATGTCACTTTGTTATGTTATTTTTTATTATCATAAATCAATTTGAAACAAACCTGTTTCACTTGATTTACATTTTCATCACTCTAAACTAGCCTTTCAGGATATTTATTGCAGAACGGGCACAAGTCAAAATAAAAAAAAAAATTAATTTCAGTGACGAAAGGAAGAGTAGTTTAAGGTGAGGTAATGATCCTCCTTGTGGCTAGATTAGTCATAAAAATTTTTGTAGAATTTAGTTTATTTATGAATGAAATAATTATTTATTTCTGAAAAGTTGCATTAGTTGGACTTATGCCCTTTTTGAAGAAATCGATTCACTTGTGATATTAAAGAAAGTCGGTATAGGGATCTTTGCTTAAATATTTTCTGAAACTAAAATTTTAAAAATGCAATTGTGTAAGGCCATATTTTGTAATATTAAGGCCAGTAATTTTTCGAAATTAAAGCTCCAAAAATGCAATTCTAAATGATTTTTGATGTTGTTGAGTATTTGGGGTACTTTCTTTCCCTTGAAACTTGCAAAAATTTGATGCAAAAAAATGACATTTTTGTTTTTAACCTATATGAAAGCTGGTATTAAGTTGGTACAAGTAAAACCAAAAAGAAATCTTGAAAATTATTATTGGATAAGTCCAGATCAAAAATTAATTTTGATGTAATATACTTCAATAAATACATTTTCTATTTATAATCAACAAAGTATTTTTTTGTGTTCTTAGTTTGATCAGTATGAGTAACTAATTCAGTGTGTTTTTTTTTATCTTGGGGGGGGGGTTAAAATTTTACAAGATAAATATTTAGATTTTTAACATTTCCATTTTTCGAAAAAGTTCTTATAATATATAATAAGTATTATAAACAGTATTAGTATATAATTAATATTATAAACAGATTCATTGCTTGTGTTTTATTTTGTATTATCCATAGCCCTCTGATTGTTTTTTTCATTATTATTTGAAAAATGAAAGTGACGCATTCACGCATATGATGCACTGCTGTTATAACTACTAACTTGATTTTTATGTGTGTATTGCAGGGGGTGGGGGTGGGAGGAAACTGTCCCATCAGCTCTTTGGGTGGCCCTCAATGCATTAATAGTTCATTTCTGCATTTATTCTAGAACTACACTCTTGATATCAATGAAGAATGAAAAACTAATAAGAGTGGAAGTTAAAAAAAAAGTATTATGAACTCCTTCAATTTACTTCATGGGTGCAAGTTTGGCGATGTGTTCAAGACTGAAAATATTTTCTGCCCCAGCCCCCCCCCCCACATATGTGTTTACGGAAAAATTTACGTGTATAAATGTTGTAGATTTTTAAAATGCCAGTTTTGGAATCTGCGTTTGATTTGAGTTTTAAGCCTTTAAATTGTAATATTTGAGCGTTTTGATATTGTAATTCTAAAAAAAAAAAACAAAAAACAGCCAATAATGGGGGGTTTGGGGGCTTTCCCCCAGAATTTTTTAAAAATTGAAGTCCAAAAAACGCAATGGTAGGCCAATTTGGTAAAGTTCAGGGAAAGGAGGGGTTCAGGGACTCTTACATCAATTATTTCAAACTGATTGTCCCAAAATCACAATATTAGGCGACCTTCAAAAATATTACATAAAGGGGGGGGGATCTGGGCTCTCCCCGAAATTGAGGCGTTAAAAATGAAATAGTACTCCATCTTTCATAACGTTTATACGCTTTTTAAATGCATTATCGAAGGGATGGAGTTTAGGAACAATTTTCGGCAATGTTTCGTAATTGAAGTTTGAAAAACGCAATTTTAGATGATGTTGGATAATGTTAGGAGTAAAAACGTTCACAGCTCCCCACCATTAGTTTTTTGCCGATCGTAAACAAATTTATTGCAGCAATAAAATCGCTTGGGACATAAGATCTTCACTTTTGCAACATAAATCAGTTCTGATCGGAAGGTCTACACAAAGTAGCGCCAGCAAACCAGAAAAGAAGGAAAGGTGGGGGAATGGTATGGACGACTAATGATAATGAACTGGCATCATTCTCCCCGACAGTCTTCATTTGAAAAAGAATTCTTTTTATAATATAGCAGGCGGAGAAATTAGCTATAAAAAACCGCTTCAGTGAAGTAGATATATTTTTTAAACAAGGTACACTTTCCAATGTTCATTAATTAAGAAAAAGAAATAGGGGAACTGAACCCTTACCTCAGGCAAGGCCCCTCAATCACATCCCTTTTAAAGCACTCAAATATAGCCTAAAGTGGCGTTTTAAATATTTCAGCATCAAAAAAATTTCAAAAGAGAACACCCGAACCCCTTCCTCTGAGTTCACCATAAATGTCCTAAATTTGAATTTTTAAGGCTTCAGTTTCTAAATTTTTTTTCTAGAAATAGCACCACCTTTACCTATAAACATGACTTATGACCGCCTAAAAGTAATCCTTTAATTTTGGAAACTTTTTGAAAGAAGCTTCCTACACCCTTCCCCCTTAAGTCATCCAAAGATAGCCCAAAACAGAGTTTTTAAAATTTCAGAAACGGAAAAAATTCGGGCTGGCCGGCGGAATACCCCCTCCCCCGTCACTGTGTTTACTAAAGGCAGAGTAAGTTCGTGTTTAAGATTTATTTTTCTATTGAAAGATCAACTCCCCTCCCCACATCGCCAAAGACAACCAAAAGTTTTAAGACTTCAATTTCGAAAATTTTCGAGAAACAACCCCAATTCCCTACCTCTAAACTCACTCAAAAATAGCCAAAATAGCATTTCAATACTTCAGCATGAAGATATTTTCTGGTATTTGGACGCTCTTTGCTGTGACGTAAACATTTCATCTCGTCAGCAATCACTCTCAATCGGTGATTCAGATTCAACTGTAATACATTTTAAAAGCGCACATAATTTTCATTTACGCGTGTGAAATTTACAAAAAAAAAAAATTCTGCAAATTAAAAAAAAAAATGAAAAGCAAGCAACTCAGAGGTCTGCAATGCAGGGAGTTGGAAATAACAGAGCTATACCTAAAAAACGTGAAAGGGCGCGAGTCTAAAAGCCACTCCCCCAAAAGCAAGTTGCAAACAAAACAAGCCCAAGGCGGAAAATCGAGAGAATGTCGATGTAAATTCGTGGTTATGGAACGGTCCAGTAATATTAAAGCATATTTTTCAAACACTCAATTTTTCTTTTTAAAGTGAAAACAGAAAGAAATTCATTGAGATCTCCGTCTTAGAGATTTTGTCCAAGACGGAAATCTGTCCTGAGACAGAAGGTCTTGCACCCATGATTTACTTTGATATTTAAATGCTATTTTATTAGGAGACAGAAAAACCTTACTTCACAAAACATTTCAGAAATTAAAGCTTATGTAAAACAAGCCATCCAACTAGACAAATAGCATCCATTTTTAGTCAGGGGTCTGTCCAGGATTTTTCACAGGGTCTGCTTTTTGTGAAAAATCAATTGATTTTGTGAAAAATCAAATAATTTTGCAATTTTTTTTTTGTAAAAATGAAATTTTAGAATTTTGAGATGGCGCAAACTGCATTATTGACACTTAAAGTTGAGTGTTTTCCCTCTTTTCCATTGAGAATATCATTCTTGCGTGTTTTTCAAGTATTCTGGGGAGGGGGGGGCGGCATCGCTCTCTGGGAGATGGGCACCCTTTCACGTATAAATCTTTATTTACAATTCTACATTATGTTAAATTTTCTAGAAATGTTATATGCATAGCATTTAAGATAATTGTAACAAAGAAATTCAGGCAGGGGTTCAGCATTTAACTTTTTGATCCAAGACACTGTTAAAGAGCACAGAATTTCGTTTTAAAACTTATAAACTCCGTGATTTTTACAAAAATAAAAAAAATATTTTGTTTGTTTACCTCTTAACAAAAAGTACTAAACATCGAAAGTTCGAAAAATCAGATTCCCGTAGCGGATGCAAAGCGATCGCAATCCTCAAAGTGAAGGCATCAAAAATATAAAAACGGCTTGTAAAAGAAATATTTTTGATAAAATTACTTTAAAATTGCATTTTAGAGTCCTATGTTAAACATATCATTAATATCTGGACACAGTTGAAGCAAAATAAATAAATAAAATAAAAAATAAACCATCGATTCAGCATTTTAATTTGTGACTCATAATAAATAAAAGAGTTTATTTATTAAAAGTTAATCATCCTTTTAACATCGAAAAACCAAACCCATATAACTTTCTCCCAAAATAACAGTTAAACATCGCACAGCCAGACGCTAAGTGCAATAAGTTTGAAGTTGGTAACCCTATCTGAAAAGATCACATTTCCCCCTCCTCTCCACCCTACTATCCTTTGCAGTTTTAAGTTCACTTCACTGTATATTATTGTTTATTAAATCATGAGTGGGGAGAAAAGTGCTTACCACGCCTATTTAGAGAAGGTTGACAAGTTTACAACAACACCACTGCATAAAACAAACAAGCAAAATTATAAACCAAACTGACTTTCAGCTGTTAATTTCTTTCAAAGAAATCAACAAAAGCATTACATTTATTTGGATTAGAGTTATTTATCGCTTGCCGGAGCATCACAAGAGAGCAATTTTTTTTTTCTTTTGCAAAATTAGCAGGTTTTGTATGAGTTGATCCCTGTAATTTAAAATTTAAAAAAGGTTCCAAACATTATTGTATTTATACATGGAAATATACTGCATTGTTTTGATTTGAGATTTGCTCTTTCAATAAACAATTCGTGAAAGATCTGTTTTTGTTTATCAGAATTTTGTGAAGGGTAATGTTTTGGTTGATCGGGATTTTGTGAAAGGTACGTTTTGGTTGATCGAGATTTTGAGAAAGGTCCATTTTGGTCGATTGGATTTTTGTGAAGGGTCCGTTAACGGACCCAAATTTCCTCTGGCCAGACCTGTTAGTTATCTATTGTATTATTAAATAGAATAAAAAGAAGTTTGCTGAAGACATAATTCGACCCCCTCTCTCCCCCCCCCCCCCGACGCACCCACTGTATTGTACATGTTTTCTTGAAGCAGTTACTTTTGATGGGATGAATAGATTCAAGGGCACTTGAAGGGACCCTTATTTTTCTTGAGGATTGATAAACTGACGAGGAATAGCCTAGTGGGTCCAAAAGCCTGATGCCTGCTGTCTCTTCTAAAATAATAATACTGCCTTTAAAATGAATGACAAATATATTTAAAATTAAATAAACAAAGTTTTTTACAGGCTATTTCTGAAAACTTCAATTTCAATATTTTTAATCCATTCAGGTTTTGGGAGTTTTTCTCTGAACTCTATTGAGAAACTGCCAACTACAAGGTATAAACGGTAAAATTGAAAGAAGATATCATACTTGTTTATAACAAATTTATCCATTAATTCTTTCTTGAAAACTTGAGGAACTTCAGGTAATGGATCTAGAATAAGAAAAGAGAACATTATTTCTGTAAAGGGAAATAAAGAAACAAAAAACGCTACAGCAAATCTTTCATTTTTTTCCCCTTGCACAAAAACTTATGAATAGAATTTTTATGCATAAATATTTGTTTCATAAATTTCCGAACAAAATAATAGAATTAGTCAGGGGGCTACGGGGGAAGAAACTGCATTTTGTGATAAAATTTTGAAACTTGGCATGTTTGTAGACATTGTATATAGAAATATTTTAGGAAGGGGAAGCATTCCAAAATCCCCCCCAAAGCCCCCCTGGCGGTCATTTTTGGTCCAAAACCAAAAATGGCGATTTAGTTCAAAAAAAAATTATTATAATTTTTTAAATTATTTCTTGTATCACTCCATAGATGTTAATTATATTTTTTACCATTTAAAGCTCCATTAAGCGTCTAATTTCTGAAACAACTTCACAAAAACTGGTTATTTAAAAAAAATCGATATTTTTAATTTGTAAATTCTCTGACGTGAATTCCCCCCCCCCTCATTACATAATTAGTGGTTTCTAAATTTAATTAGGACTATATCAAAATAGGGTTCCAGTTATCTGAACTCTAATTGCCCGAACTGCCCAGTTATCCGGCACCTCGTTTTTTATTACTGATCAGGCATAATCGAAACTATTTCCAAAGGGTATAAGAGAATAAGGATTTGAAGGAAAATGGGTGAAATTAATGTCAAGACAACATAATTTTAATAGAAAGAAATTTAAAGTTTGAATTAAAAATGTCTTCTTATTTCTATAATTACTATTGTTGCTGTTGTTAATTCTCCGTTACCCGATTGATCACTAGTAAGGTTTTACTCATTTTATGGGAAAAAAACATGCCTAAAGTATTATAAAATGTAACTACTTCTTACAAAGAGATTCACATCGATGTAATGAAGACACTTTTGACACAGAAGTTTTTATAACTTAAAAATCCGAGAAAGAAAGCAGCATCCCAATGTTCAAATTTTGAAGCACCGTATTAAAGCTGGGGCTTTTAATGTTAATGTTTATTAGATCACAGCTTTCAACCAACTTTATATCTTTTCTGAACCTTTGAAGGAGTTGATTCTGTGTTTTTTTAACATTTTATTGCTATTTTTAACGATATACATATATTTTTTAGTAAGTATGCTCGATGGTTACCAATTTTCATGAAAGATCTTCTTTAACCCACAAACCTTCCAGACGTACACAAAGCCTTCGAAGAAGGAATGTTTGTTGTAAAAAGACAATAAACGTATTTTCTGTAATTGGATTGGACCATACTTACATGCAAAAGCAAAACAATGCGGTGATGAAAGGAGACGGGGGTATTATTGGTCTATTACAGATCAAACTGCATTAAGAAGATGGATGTTGGTTGGTCTTGAAGTTATCGATTTTTTACACAATTTGAAAAAGTTACCTCGGCTCATTTAAAGAAACGCTGTATATACGCAATGAAAAAATATTACGTTTCCAAAGCCTGTTTTCAAGAAAGTCTTGAAGAGTCAGGCCTTGAAGAGTAATAGCTGAACATGGAAATCCATTTTTTGAACCATCGAAAGAATTGTTTTCATTAGAGAGGAATATGGCAGTAGACATAGAATGTGGAGCAACTCATGAAGATTGGGCAAATTGGGAAAAAAAGTTACAACAAATTCATAGAGAAAGGAATTGTGACTCAAAAGTCACTTCATATTCACGGTTAGGAAAAAGAAAACCTTTTAGTCTTTCATTTTTACAGAAAAACCAGTAAGTCTGTTTAATGAAAAGATTAAAATTCAATGGAGATTCATTTTCAAAGTTTTTCATTATTTGCGATATCGTACATTTAAACCTGGATGAATTTCTCCTCTATGAAAATCAACCTCACCCTCCATCGATTTCAATAAATGGAGCTCTTTGAACGAGAAATAAGTCTAGTTATTAACGTTCCTACTCAATGAATTAAGTAATAGTATTACTACTGATGAAGACTACTCAAGAGAAGACGAAAACATTTTGAGAAAGGATGCTGGAGATGAAAATTATGAATGCTAATTTTAGAATAAGCGCAGAGATACATTGTGATGCTATTGTCTATGATGGTTCTTTCATCGTTCACATAAAATGACCTAGGACCGAAATTTTTTTGTTTTAGTACTGAAGTCTATTCAGGATACAGATGCAAGACATATAAGAGGAATAGGAGAAAGATATCATTTTGGAGAAAATGGTTTGCTTCCAGAGAACTGGATCACTTTCCTCCGGAATGCAGATAAGAAGACAGAATTGTTTTTCATGATTGCACTGCCTATACCATCTTGATTTGCTCTTAAAGATTCGACGGAGATTTTCCTTGAATACAACACCTCTAGCGCCATCAAATCAAGAGGAAGCTGATTGTAGGATCTTCGGACATGTTTTTGATGCTGCAGAAAGAGGATACAGAAGCATATGCGTAAGAACTGTTGGCGCCCGCTGTCATTTTAGGCATATCATACTTCCATGAGTTGTACAAAAAGGGGAGAAAGATGGGGCTTGCATTTGTAGCTGGAAAACACTTTCGACTAATACTAGTCCAAGATTTTGACACGAATTCGGTCAGCAAAAAGCAGTTGCTTAAAGAGGGTTCGACTCATTCTCAGGATGTGACACAACCTCTTTGTTGCAAGTCGGGAAAAATTGACGATGTAGAAAAGATGGAAAGACTATCCTGATTGGTGTATTTTTATACCTATCCTAAAAAAAAAAGTATACCTGATTAAAAATTTCAAATATCATTGCTACTCGTCTTCGTGTAATTTCAGTCTGTAAATGAAGCTAGAAAACATTTTTCCACCAGCAAACAAAGATCAATGATTAACTTATCACCCACAGCTGAAGCCCTTTGGCAACTTATTTAGTGCTTATCGAGGTAGATATCAATGGGACAGTGTGCCTAAAAATTTAGTCTGAACTTAAATTCATGATTTTGGGGTTTACGGTAATTGATGAGAAGCACGTTCTTGTTTGTTTGAGTTTGCTCGCACTTTCAAGTGCTTAAAGCGAATTTATGTCATGCATGCGTAAAAACAACTGCTCTCAAATAACTTGTGGGTGCTTCAAAAATGAACTTATCTGCACATCGATGTGTAAATACAGCAAAGGAAAACGCTATGTATCTGTGTAAATGACTTGTAAATTCAAACGCTTTAAAATTATTTTCTGTATAATCATTGTACATATCACTTACTCAGATTTGTTGTAGTTTTAGTCGTAGTTTTTGCAATAGTGAGTTATATCTCAATAAATAACAATTTTATTAATAATAACCAATATTTTTATCTTTATTAGCATAGCACTAAACTTCTTATTGCAGTAATTAATAATTTATTCCTCCTACATCGTTTAAAGCATAGAACAAACGCTTCAAATCGTCTGAGAAAAAACTTGAAATTTGTTTTAAAGCGCTAAATAATAAATTTTGGTGTTCTATGAACAAAATATCCGTGCCCCCCCCCCCCCCCCCGCCCTCATTTCGCTAGTGCAAATATAACTTATAAAACTGCAGAATGTGAGTCAAACTTCCAAAAAATTTCGAAAAGTTTTCTTTTTTGTTTTGCCAAAAGTGAAAATTGATTTCGTTTTAACTAATCAAGGTATTATATTCATTCTTAAGTAACAATTAAAATGTTTGTTACAAATTTTGAAAAAATCACTAGCTTTGTTTATGATTTTTATTTCTAGTTTTATTCTTAGTTTTGTAATTGGTTTCTATCGGTAAATTTTAAAACTTATGTTCGGATTTTCTAATGTTTCGGATTTCTGGGGTTCAGATTATTGGGTTCTACTATAAATGAGATTTCTGGGGTTCGGATTATTGGGTTCTACTATAAATGAATTGATTTTTCTTCAACATAGTACTTTAAAATACATAAAAAATCATTTCTCAAACAACTCGTCCAGAAATGTTCAAGACTTTAGTTAGTTAAAGTTTTGTTTAAAAAAAATCAAAGTTTTTGAAATTATTTTGAAAATTAGGAGGTTAAGAGGTATTTTGATGGCTTGATTTTTTTCTTGATTTTTCAACCAATTAAGCTGAATTTGGTACTAATTTCAAGCTAATATTTTTCTCTTTCAGTGTGAATGACAAAAAGTATTCTATGAACAGTTGGGTGTTGCCACTCTTTATCTAAAGTCAGTTTTTATGTTTTTTCAGTTGGGAGATTAAATAATTTATATCTCCGGAGTACCTACTACGATCTGCATCAATTTTTTTTTTGTAGCATATTTAAATCATTCTCTTGCTATGTAGAAAAAAGTAGAAGGGTGTTTTTTGTTGTTTTGAAATACAAAAATAAAGTTTGTTTCGCAGAAAATACAAGTTTTCTATTACTTTAAATCCCTTTTAAGCTTAAAAAAGGCCAAAAACTTTTCAGAACAATTAATGCTGGACTCTCAAAGGATTTGTATCAATAGTTAATCGCTAAAATGTTGTTTACTTTTGAAAAGAATAGTGCATAAATCTCCGTTTCAGACTTTGCAAAAATAAATAAATAAATTTAAAAAAAAAAACACTTTTGATTGAAAGTGTACTAAATATTAAGAATAATAATTTGAAGAATTTTATAAAAATATTTTTAATGGAAATATTTTGCTTTTTTTGACATAAAAGGATGGAAAAAAAGACACTGTTGAAAATTTTTCTTAGAATAATCTTGTTTGGATTACGTTACACCTGACAATGAACTTCCACACTTACAGTAAGTACTCCACAACTCTAGATTTCTCTGAAGAAGATTATTTTTGCTGATTGAAGAGAAAGGGAAACTCTTTGCTGTTTTAAAAAATTACAATGGTAATTATAAATGAACAATTAAAATAGTAGTAACAAAAAGTATTTTTTCTGTAAAATTTGAATGGAAAATGTAATCTTAAAATACCAATTTGGGAACATCCATGATTCTCTTTTATTAAGAGTCGCGGAAATGTACGCTTCAAACATTTTTATTAACCAAAAAAAAGTATTCAGTACAGTACACTCTTCACTAGGCCGCAAAGTGGGTATGTCTGCCTAGTCAGAAACTACGGGCTCGGCTCAATTAAAGTATTGTGCATAGAGTAAAATTAGCATAATGGGAGCGAGGAAAGGCGACAAAACTAACATGGTGCACGCCTTGTCTCTCGACGGCCCTGGTTATACAAAATTATGCTTTATGGTTCTTCAATTAAAAAAAAAAAAGAAAAAAAAAACAAATAAATAGGACAGCTTCATTAGAACAGTCCATAGGATAGGGTTCGCCAAAACATTCTTATATGTTTTTTTTAATGAAAAATATTGTCCTGAAAATCATTGCTAAGTGGAGAAAAATGGATGGGTCGCCGAAATAAATGTGAAATAGAGAGGGAAAAAAAATAATAAAACGTTAAATGCAAAGAGAGATTCAATGTATTGTAGTGAATACTCACACCAAAAGTTCTAAATTTTTGAATGTAAAAATCGTAATTAAATCACAGCTTAATCAAGAGATGCAGGTAGCATATTTAAAATAAAATGAAGTGGAATAGAGACCTAAAGTATCGCAGAAAATTACCACATCTGTTCAAAATGTTAAAAGTCCTTTTTCCAAGGCCGCAAACGTTTGTATTGCAAGAAAACAAAAATATTAGGGAGGGGGAATTGAAAGTTTTATAATGGAAAATCCAAGCAAATAATCGTGTTTGGCAAAGGAAAATGGGAAGAAAATATTACCACAATATGTTTATCAGTAATTAAAATTGACAATGAAGATAGGAGGGACGCAGCCAAACTGAAAGGAAGAGTGGGGAACTCCAAACCCTTCTTTTTACGTCCCCAAAGCTGGCCTGGAAGTGAGTTTTTAAAATTTAGGTTTTGAAAAAATCCCGGAAAAATTGTTCTCAAACCCCATCCTTTAGTCTAACGTCATTAAAGCTTGCCTACACCTGAGTATTTAGGACTGCAATTTCGAAAAACCATAAGAGTGCTCCCAATGTAACATCCGAGAAATGCCCTCTCAATTAATCATTCATCCTCATTCAAAGTCGAATAAATTTCGTCTTTTGGTCTTTAATTTAAAAAAACTCCCTGAGTTGTTCCGAAACTGTCGTCCTCCAAATATTACCGGAGATCCTCAAAAATATCATTGTTAAGGCTTCAATTTAGAAAAGTTTTCAGGGGAGATATCTCCAAAACCTTCTACCCCTCTAACAGTATTATTAAATCGTCTACGATTACTTTAATTGAATTTCAATTTTGAAAATTTGCCGGGGGAGGACTCCGAATCTCTCCACCCATTAACATTAACCAAAAATCTTCTAAAACTGCGGTTTTTACAGATCGAAATTTTCGAATTTTTTCGAGAGAATGCCTCTCTCTCTCCCCAACATCATCGAAAAATGTCTTAAATCTCGCTTTTAGTGCTTCAATTACGAAATATTTCTGGTTGTGAGCCCCTTCAAAACTCCTCCCTCCCTTTCATCGAAGGTTGGCTTAAATTACGTTTCCGGAGCTTTGATTTCAAGAAACTGGCGGTGCACTAAATTTTAACCAAAAAGTCTACAATCGCGTTTTTAAGACTTCAAAATTTTAAAACATTTCGATGGGGGAGGGCGCATTTCTCATCTCCTTAATATCACCATAGATTGTCTAAAACTGCATTTTTCGATCTACAATTTTAAAATTTTTCTCGGGGGAGAGCCCCCGGACCCCCATTTACGTGTCACAATTGGGAATGCAAGCTTCAAGTTTGCATTTTGAAAAATTATGGAATGATGACCTCGAGTCTCTTCCTCCCTTAACATCTTCATAGATCGTCTAAAACTGTTCTTCAAATAACAGTCTTGAAAATTCCCGAGGGAGAGCCCCTGGACCCCTCTTCTGAACATAATTAAATATAATGTACGATTGTGTTGGGAACTTAAATTTGGAAAAATTATCGGGAGATGCTATCCTCTGGAACTCTTCTCCCCTTCTTCCCAAACTTAAAATATAGTTTAAAACTGCGTTTTTATGTCTTCAAATTGCAAAATAATGCAAGAAGGTAGCCCTCCGACACCCCCTAATTCTGATTGAATATTATCCTAACGATTATTTATATTGCTAGTACTAAGGTCTAGTAATATGACTATCCCTGCTAAACCAGAAGCCAAATCTTCTCTCTCTCTGCACATTCGAACATGCGTTTGAAAAAATTAAGGGGCCGCAAAAAGCGTACCCCCCTCCCCAGTTTTTTTGAAATAGCGACAGCCCTGGTGCTCTTTCCAAAATTTAATGACCGTGTCTCTTTTTCAATGAAAGGAGCATCACTGACGACATGGAGTTGTCCATTTCAAAGTTGGATCAGAAGATTTGGTTTCTTTTCAATATCCTATAAATTTTCTGGAAGCAGCACAATTCTGCATGATGAATACGTGTGACAGTGATGAGAAGGAGGGAGGTCAAAAATGTTTTATTGTTTGTAATAATTCTGACCAGTATGCTCTAGTCTTTCATTGATTCCTTTTGCACCTTGACAATCGTTAAGAACTAGTTTTGAAGTTCCTGCAATCGACAATTAATATATTTTCTTCATTAACTAGCTTAAGCTTATAATATATATATCTCTCTCTTATTTCACTTTACTCCCATCGTCTCAACCATTTTTAAATTGATTGTTTCAATTTATCATTAGATGATTTTTCTTAAAACTTTCAGTGATGTTGGTTTTCGCTGATGGAAGTAAAACAATCTGTTCTTAAGTTGTTTAAATTATTTTTCGTAAATCATATTTACGAAACATAATATCCATCTATATCTGATATGTATAGAAAGATATTTGATTCGTTAAAATTCTCGAGTTCTGATTTTCAATGTGTGCAGAATAGTTGAATCTATTTTTTAGGATTTCCGAAAAATATCTGTCATGGTGTGTGTGATAGATCTTTTTTTTGGCTATGCAACTTCAATTTTGGAAAACTTCCAGGAGAGCGCCCCCACTATAACGCCAGAATGACATCCTCTTTATTATCAAGAGTCATCTAAAACTGCGTTTCTCGTCATGCAATTTTGAAAAATTAATAAGAGAGAGCCCCTGATTCCCCCCTCTTTCCTTAACACGATCAAAGACAAGCCTAGAATTGCGTTTTTGGAGTATCAATTTCAAAAAATTGCCGGGGGAATGGCACCGAAATTCATCTTCCACTAACATTATCAAGATATATCAAAAGTGTTTCTAAAGCTATAAGTTCGGAAATTTAAGTGGAGCGCCCCTCTCCCTCCTCCCCACTCTCGTTAACATTATTAAAAAGTCGTCTTAAATTTGGTTTTTAGGGCTTCAATATCAAGAAAATTCCGGGAGAGCATTCGAAAACTCTTTTTCTTAACGTCACAAAGGTGGCTACAATTGTGATTTTAGAACTTCAATTTCAGAAAACTGCTTGTCTCCCAACCATAGATAGCGTTTTCAAGACTTCAATTTTGAAAATTTTCCAGGGGCGAGCCCTAGGATCTCTTCTTTCCTTAACATTACCACGAATAGTCAAAAACTGCGTTTTTAGAACTACAATTTTGAAAACAAAGGAAACCCTCCTTAACACAACGATAGACTATTTACAATTGCGCTTTTAAAGTTTCAATATTGAAAAATTACCGGGAAGGGGCCACCTAACCTTTTATTTTCCTAATATCACCAGAGATTGTATAAAACTGGTTTTAAAATTACAATTTAAAAAATTTTCTGGGGGAGAAACTCCCCGGACCCCCTATCTGATTGACAATAAATTTCCGTTTCATGGTTCATGTTGTATACATCTAATAATGACTCCATCCCAAGCCAGAAAGTTGTCCCTGTAATCATTCATACGTTTGAAAAAAAAAAGTGTAGCAAAATTCATGGGTACCCAAAATTTGTTTACTCAAGATCCACGTTTCAAAATTAGGGAAGGCAAGGCGGGTCAACAATCCAACAACATTTCAGTTCAAATGGTATTTGTTAGTGCTCCCCCCCCCCCCCCGTGAATTTGACTGGAAATTAAACACTCTAAAAACTGTTATGTTTAACCCAATTCGAAAGCGAGAAAATTTTTTTTTGGGGGGGGGGGAATTTGCGCCATTGAGCTTGGGGGGGATGGGCACCCCTGCTTTTCAATAGTAATTATTCTCTTTTTTCCCCCTACCTTTTATTGTCAAAAAAAAAAAAAAAGCTAAATAATGCCATTAGAAATATTTTTTTTACTATTTTTCAAATTATTATTCTAAATATTTAGTACACTTTCAATCAAAAGTGTTTTTTTTTTTTAAATTTATTTATTTATTTATTTTTGCGAAGTCTGAAACAGGTTTTAGTGCACAATTCTTTTCAAAAATAAACAACTTTTTAGCGATTAACTATTGATACAAATCCTTTGAGAGTCCAGCATTAATTGTTCTGAAAAGTTTTTGGCCTTTTTTAAGCTTAAAAGGGATTTAAAGTAATAGAAAACTTGTATTTTCTGCGAAACAAACTTTATTTTTGTATTTCAAAACAACAAGAAACACCCTTCTACTTTTTTCTACATAGCAAGAGAATGATTTAAATATGCTACAAAAAAAAATTTGATGCAGATCGTAGTAGGTACTCCGGAGATATAAATTATTTAATCTCCCAATTGAAAAAACATAAAAACTGACTTTAGATAAAGAGTGGCAACACCCAACTGTTCATAGAATACTTTCTATCTTTCACACTGAAAGAGAAAAATATTAGCTTGAAATTGATACCAAATTCAGCTTAATTAGTTAAAAAATCAAAAAATTAGAGAGATTTTCTGAATTCATGCCAAAATGGTTACTCCAAAAAATGTCAAAATTCGAATTTTTGAAAAAATTCTCCAAAGCGATTTCATTCAAAAAATCTAAAAAAATTAATTTGGGCTTTTCTCATAGATATGTTTGTAAAAAAGTAATGGATAAAATCTGAGACATGACGGCACATGGTATTAGGCGATTTGGCGTGAAATGACCCATATGTGAATTCCAATTTAAAGTTAACTTTCTTAAAGATTTTTTTTCATGCCTTAGAAAGAGTTTTTAATGGTATTATTCTCTCTCAAGACATCAGAATTAAAAAAAAATGTAAATTAATCACAGTCTTCAACGAAGAAATTTCTTTACTTAGCAATAAGCTCATTGAAAATAGCTTTCCAAATAATCACATAAAAAACATTTTTTTCAAATGTAGCTGATCGCGGGTATTGATGTGTCATTTGAATGCTGTTCTTTGGAGAACACCGATCGTTTTTGGACTATGATTCTTGCTGTGTATTGACATTGTTTTATGGCTGATATATTTACTACGACTGAATTTGAACATGTTGTAATCTGATTTGTTTTTGTCATACTCGGAAAGTAAGTTAAGTAATTCGTATTAATATTGCATGTGCTGGCCTGGTCCAGTGGTAGGTTTAATTTTTTTGGTATTTTTCAACCATAAGATGAAGTTTCCACTGTTGATAAGAATTTTTTTCTTTATCCTATGCCCGTCTGCAGCATTTCTGCCATTAATCAAAGAGCAGCCCAATAAGATGAAGAAGTAGAACAATAATGTGAATAAAATTTAGCATTCTTGGAGTTGACGTTTAAAAACTTTGGAATAATGGGGCAGTTCCTGAGATGATCACCCTCTATCTCACCCTGGCGACAAAGAGGACAACAGGGTGAATCCTTTACTCTAACTCTATGCAGATGTTTTTGCAAATAGTCATGTCTAGTGATTGCACGAAAGCAAGTCATTCCAACAGACCGAGGGAATGAATTGGGGATTTTATTACTTTTATTTAGCAGGGAATTCCACTTTTTACCCACAGCTGCATCACTATATGAAAAAAATCAAGTTATTTTTCAGTTGGTTAAAAACAATTCATTCAATGTTGCGCAGTGGCAGATGAGAATCTGGTTGGGTCATCAGAGATACAGCCTTAGCAAGTTGATCAGCCAGCCTATTTTCCTTTCACAATGAATCTGACTCCATTGGAGTGTAACACTTTCCCTAGTTTTCTTAAGATCAAACAGTTTCATTCTACAGGAATGGACATGAGCATTTTTATTGTACTTTGTATTCGTCAGTGACAAAATAGCTGCTTGTGAATAAATAAGAAACGCAATATTATCTTCGGGACTGTTTTTTAAATTATCAATAGCAAGTGATATAAGCAGCTATCTCCATCATAACTGTCACAATGCTTCCCAAACGGACAGCTAACACTGAAAGTACTTGAATATGCTAAAGTACCAGTATTTTTTATTGCATCTTCAGCCAAACCATCTGTATACTGATGAAACCAATTTTCAGGGGCGTACCTATTATATATAGTAGCCAAAGCTGCCTTTTTTTAACTCGCCTTGTGTACAAAACTGCTTATTTACATTCCAAATAAGGTCTAGATGACCCTCCAACATGGCTCGATCTAGAACAGGGTTCAATTCCTGCGAGAAGACCAGCCGAATGGGTATAGGGATATCATATGTTGTAAAGATCATGAACAGTCGAGAGGAAATAATTATGTGTGTGTGTTTTTAATCTCTCAAGTTAAGTTATTTTTTCTCTGCAAGATTTTTTCAACAAATTTTATGGCGCTTCTCTGGCATTTTTGACTCATAGGTTCCAACTCTGTCAGAAGCTCCAAAACAATTATAGGGGTTGATAAGACAGGTTCCATCATTGTAATTTTAGTTTTCATTTAACATTTGCATCGCTGTTATCAATTTTCTAATAGTACTTTTATTGTTTCTCGATCACAATATATTCATATACCGTAATGACGGGTAGATAAGCCACCCTACCGTATACGCCGCACATGCAATAATTTACTAAAAACAAAAGTTCATCGGATAAGCCGCCCCATCGTATATGCCGCAGAAGAACATATCAAAACATGGCGACCCACCCCCTCTATATATATCTCTCTATATATCTACATATATACGGATGCGATCATTTATTATAGTTAGAACAAAACTGTAACAAGCAACTGCACTTGTTGACAGATAGAAATTGAATAAACTTCGTGAAAAAAAAAAGGCCAGAAAATGCTGTGGTTACACAAAAAACTAGTGTTGCCAAATGACATCTACATTTGGTTGGATGAGAAGTTTTCAAATCATTGTGTTACACTTAGCAGTTCATCAAAAAATTATTTACCTTTTATCAATTGATTCTTTTTTTTTTAAATTTATCGAGACATTTTAAAACATTACTCAGACTATAGCGACTCTAACTCAGACAAGCTAGCTATTTCCTCATTTTTCAGCCTTGTGAAACTTATGTTACCATCACGAATCTGGCAACACTGGAAAGAACAACAACAGCGAACAGCGGTAAAATCGGCGCAAACTAACGCAGGTTTAAGGGTGTGAGAAATTCAATTTAATGAAAAACCTATTTCATGATCACCTATTCAATTTGAGAGCTCTACTAGCGTTTTTTAATGAATTTTAACATTGCTGCTCGATTGGGCGAACATGAAAAGCACTAAGAAAAAAGGGTGGGGGGAAAATTTCTTCATATACGCCGCCCTGACAGATACATCGTAGATGTTAAATTTCAACTTTAAAACACGTATAAGCCGCGGCTTATCAACCCGAAATTACGGTACATACATTTCAGTGCTTTTACCAAAAACTACCTCAATGGTTGACAATAGCATGACACAAGCTATTATACAGCTTGAAGATCTTGTGTTTAGCAAGGAGGACGTTTTATCCAAAAATTTTAGTTGAATGTGCAGCAGGGCTGGATGATGTATGAATTTTAATACTGCCACATATTGCTCTCCAGATATCGATATTTTCGATATATTTAGGTCATTCAATTCACCATTTTATGGGGGGGGAGGGGTGAAAATAATATAAATGTAAGTATCTGCAACAGAGAAAAGCCATTGGCCATCTTGGTTAATAAATAATTTAGAAATTTATTCTAATAATAATAGCTACAACAGATGCCCATGTGTATGTGTGTGTGGAGGGGAGGCATGGGGCAGAATATACCATTGAAACTTTTAGAGAAGTTATTTAAAAGAATTTAAGCCTTTATTGGGGGTCACTTTTTTGGGGAAAAAGGAGGGCTTGGCAAAATTGAGCGGGCCATTGCAGTTAGGGGGAATGGGCACTCTTAGTTACATCATCTCTTATACAACCAGAGAAGTTATTTTAAAAGGAGTTTAGTTTTCAATAGAAGGTTGCATTTTTGGGTTGAGGTGCGATGAAATTGAGGGGTGCCCTATATTATCTGTATATTAACATATAGTGTTATGTCCAAATTGTGTTATGACCAGACTTTTAAGCAGTTAGAAGAAAATTTATTGTAGGTACCTTTTTTTCTCCAGTCTAAATACGTAAGCCTCAGAAAGCAGGTCATGTAATGCAAGTATAACAGAAGCTTGGATTTATGTGCATTCATGGATGTCAAATTAAATTCCAAAAACTTTGTAATAAATTCACAGTATCTGTAATAAGAAACATTTATAAGTGTATTGTATTAAAAACACATACTAATAAATTAAAACATAGATAAATAAGTAGTTAACATTAACTTAAATGAGTTCAAAGATATAAAGATACAATCAGTTTGATGACAATCATGTTGTACAGTAAACAAAAAATAACATTGGACCTTAAACATACACTTCAAAGCATTTCTGGAAGCACCAACTACAAAGGCTAGGCACAGGGTGTCAATGATTCAAATGAGTTTTTTTAATTATTGATTTAATATTTTATTTCAACCCCAGGAAATTTTCTTAAAAGTTCTAAATTTCAATACTTCTACCATTTTCTTGATAAACACATCTTCTTGTTTTTGATTTAGTCCCAATGGTTTATCCTCAGTGAAACAGTCTTTACTATTCAGGGTCTCTCTCCTTACTCAATCTGAAAATTCAAATTCTTAGTTTCAAGTGGTCAGCAGACATTAAGTTAGTAGCCACTTTTTATTATTTTTAGTGTCTACTTGATTCACACAGATCTTGCTTTTTTTTTTTTTTTGGTAAAAGCATCTAAGCAATGTAAAGGCACTAAACTAAAAAGTGGGCGTGAAGAAATTACTATTATACAGTTAAGCACCATTTATACATTTTTGAAGGACTGTATGGAAAAAACGTACAAATGAAAAAACGTATAATAGGTATAGGTTAATGTGTATTAGACTCTGTAGGGACCAATTTAAAAAAAAACGTGTAATTGATAAAAACATATAAAAGAGAAACATATAAACGGTGCTTCACTGTATATTGTACTCGCTCTTGATGATTGGTTTCAGTAGATGAAAATCACTGTTTTCTGATTGTTTGAGCCGCGTCTGGTTGCAAGACAAACCAAAAGACACCCTGAGTTTGAACACAGCAACATATAGTGTAGTTTCTAGATGAAAATAACCAATATACTACTTTCGCTTGCCTTGCTGCCAATAGTCTTGTTTGTATCAAGGTGATATCAATATATAAAATGATCGATTGAACAAGGAGCAAAAAATAATGTACATGAAATTTTGAAACAAATTTTAAAATAATAAAAACTAAAACAGAATCAAACAAAAAATTTTTATTTATGTAAGTTATCCTTTTTCTTTTCATTTCTATGTTTTTCTGTTAGGTTTTAATTCAGATCCATCTCTTGTTAGCATCCCGCAGTAGCCGGTGAGCATGTTGATAAATTGATAATTAATTTGATGTTTCTGTGGAACATTTCACTTTGTATTTCACTGAAAAAGATTTAACTTTCTTGAAAACAGCCCACATGCAAATAAAAAATATGTAATTTGACAGTCATGGAGCAACCCAATGCTTGAAATTTGTTCAGCATATTCATTATGGTCACCTTGTAATCACTCAGAAAATGGACAACATTTTTTAAGGAAAACCCAAAGTGTTTTTTTCTAGACTCAAATTCTTTATTCTCATTTGCTTGTGGATATCCATACTAAGAGTCCTCTTTCAACTTGGCTTTAGATAAACTTGGAGACTTTTTGCACTTGGTCTATGAATTAAGCACTGAATTTTCTTTTTTCTTTCTTTTTTTTTTTAATGACAAATGTACATGAAAAGCAAAGAAATCTAAAAAAAAGATAAAATGTAAAACTATGACAATAAATACAAAAATTAATGTGTAAATATTTATTTCTTTGGAACAATTTCTTTAATAAATGGTGTGAAAATTGTCTGATGGAAAAAAAAGTAAAATAAATAAAATAAAACAAAATTCTTTCAATCAACGCACAAAAAGAAATATATTATAAACGGCACAAAAAAATGGTATTATTGAAACATCCCAATTTTTTATGTAACTACAGAGCAAATTCAAAGCTTTTCTTTAAACTCTTGAACGCATCGATAGAGTGTAAGTTCATATATTATTTGAGTAATCACATATCCTTGGCCAGGCAAACAAAAGGAAAATAGTTTGCCCATTACCACATTTGTCAAAATAACAGCAAAAAGCATCTTTTTGATTGCTCAAAAGATCCGATTTAAATTTTTAAAAATGAGATTATTTAAAATTTTTCAAAACAGAAAAACAAATCTTTTTTTTTTCTTTTTTAAACTCTGGCTTGCTATCAGCATAAATGTATTTCTTATCTTCCTATATTTCATGGTATTTATAATCATGACTATAGGTATGGTTTAATTACTAACAAATAAATATTTGGAGCAATTTAATAAGAAAAACCAGTCAAATGTAAGCTTTGTGCAGAAGAACAATATTTTCATAAATTGTGTTTAAGAATTCTTTGGCATCAACTTTCTATCGGGCCATTTTCTTTTAATTTTTTGGTTGTGTTTATATTGTGTTTTCCTGAAAATGCAACCTAATCAAAAAACAAACCTTAGTATGGTTTTTCTGCATACTGGTTATAAAAGCCCTATCCTTAAACAGGGTTCATACTTTAAAGGGAGAGAAAAAAAATGAAGCTCTTTTCAAGTACTTTTCAAAACAAGAGACCAAAACTATTTTTCAATGTACTACCACGCATTCATACTATAAATACTCCACACAGATTTCCTTGAATTTAAACATATACATTATAGGCGATAATGTAAAAAGTAAAAGAAAACACAATTGAATTTTCTATAACAAGAGGCACTTGGATAAAAGATCTACTGCATCGAAAGTTTTTCTAAAAAAGTCTGAAAAACTTGGTCATAAAGATGAGCAGATCACATGAGGTTCAGCATTGCAATCTTCACATTCAAAGTATATTTTCAAGAATCAACAAGCTTAGATTTAAAAACAAATATCCATGAATGCAGGACGAGTGTTTTGAACTTTCACGGAAAGGAACCAAAATATCCAATTTCAGTGGCGAAGCCAGAGAGGAGTCTTTGGGGTCACCTCCTCCCCAGAACACTTGGTTATAACATATATTTCCAATTCTAACGCAGATAAGAAGGTTATGACCAAAAGTTCACCTAAAAGCTAATTTCTGGCTGTGCCTACCTCCTAGGTTCTAAAATATTAGATTTGCACATCATTTAATAGTACACTAATTGTGAAATTTTATTCACATTCTTAGTGAATTCTGGTCAATGCTGTTTCTTCATTCATAAGAGGAGAATGTAGTGTGAATTTTCAATGCATAAAGAGCAATGAGTCAGTTAATTCAAAGATTGATAAAATTGATCTAATTTATGAAAAAAAGACTGGTAATTTTTAGAGGAATAAACATAAAAAGGATAAGTATTTTAATACAGGTGGAAATTTGGACTAAATGACCGACCACATTAAGCAATTAATAAAGCATGATCTATTCAGACACTTAATATTAAAATGATGTACTCAGCAAATGTTTTATAAGTTTAATACAAGATATTGATTTTTTTTCCAGAGAAAGCGAAGCTAAGATATTCTTTGACTAAAAGGACATGGCTCAGGAGATAATTGAGCAATCACTCTTTTCGTTGAGATATTTAACTTCTATTACAGTTTATTCAGTTAAAGGAAACTTTTCCACTTAGTTTTTATAACTTACTTATTTTCCTGCTTCCAGAGCTCAATTTGTTGACGAGTCACATTAAGGAATATATTACTTTCTGCTTCCAAAGCATCATATGTTTCATTTTGGAGAACTATTTTATGTTAAGTTCAATTAAAAAGAATAAAGTATAAAAACAGCTGAAATAAAAAATTGTATCTGAGATTGTGTCGTATATTTAAATTTAATTCTATCTGTTGAAAAAACTACATTGATGAATTAAGATATGCTACATTACATCTATGAAAAAAAGTTGGGGAAAAAAAAGCAAAACAACATTTTTATCAAAAATGTATCAAATGATGCAAAACACTTTTGAAAAAAATATTTCGGGTAAGTCATAACACATTAAAAAAAATATTGAAAAATATATTTATCTTAGGAGTCAACGCAACAATACTTTAAATCAATACTATATTCAGAGCTTATAAAATGGATTATGATATGCTGAAACCTACAGCTTTCAAACAGATATTTTGAAACATTGAACAGAAAATGAATTGTGTAAGCCCTGTTAGAAGGAGAGTGAAATTTATGAAAAAGATATTGCACATTTAAGGATTTTACTAAATTTAGAAGGAAAAAAGCTATGGTGCATTAGGCCAGTGCTTCTCAACCTTTTTTACTTTGAGCACACTTAAGAAATTTTTAGATCAACGGGGTACACTTAACTTAATTTTGCATTGGCGATACATAAAAATGTTTTTTTTTATATGAATAGAACAATTGTAACTAATTTAGTGTATTTAAATTTATTTAGAAAGTAGAAATATTTCGAATGTATTGAGGTTGTTAACCAACAACAAAACTACCTATATCAGATTTTACAGGAAAATTATGCTTGATATATTTTAAAACATTTCTTTCAAATATGTCATAAAAGTTCACACTGCAGTTAAACAATTTATCAAAAAATGTTCCAAGAAAGAAGCAAGCAAGAAATTAAAACCAAGCACCTAACTACTGTTAGACATTAATGAGACACTTGAGTCTACCTTGAGGAGAAAAGACGTTTGATATTCAGCTCTATGTAGGAAAGAGCCACACGAAGTTCTTTAGAGATGATCTCTTGCTGTGTTTTGTAAGTGTGAAGGCGTTCTGAGTTAGCAAGGAAGTTTTTGTAGTTGAAAATGGTTGTAGCACATCAATAGCAAGACAAGAGATGGTGGGATACTCATTTTTAACCAGAAACCAAAATTTGTCTAGAGGCACTTTGCTCAACTCAAGTTCAAGAGTATGGTCGCTCCCGAGATCCATAAATTCTTCTCTCACCTTCAAAGAAAGTCTAACTGATACATCCGCAGACCAAGAGAATGGATGGCGAATCCAATTGCATACTGTTCGATGTTAGTGTCCTTGAATTAGTGCTTAAACTTGTCCTGAAGTATGACTAAATGTTCTGCCACCACATTCAGCAGCTTTTCTTTAACACATACCATGTTGATGGTCCGTTGGAACTTGTAAAATGTCCCACAATCTACTTCTCTTCACAGTTGAATTTCTAATTTGAATCAGTTTAGCTTGTCCACACATATAACCAAATTCTCTCCTTGTCCTTGCATTTACTGATTCTATTCGTTAAGATGTCCAAAAATGTCCGCCATGTACGCTAATATTTGTCTTGCAACAAACTGGCGTACTGCATTTCGTTTTTCAAAATACAAAAACCGTCGTACCTCGTCTCTCAATTCAATTCTTGATAGTTCCTTACCACATGAAAGCTCTTGAATCTCTGTATGAAGTAGAGAGTGGTGATCTGCCCCCATTTCTTCACAAAGTACGGAGAGAAGGCTAGAATAAAGCAGCCTCGATTTTATGCAATTTACGATTTTCACATCTTCTGCCAAGACTTCAGCTCATCAGGTAAGTTCTTTGACATGAGAGCTTCACGATGAAGGAAACAGTGTATGGTTTGAACACTTGGGTTACGATTTTTCACACTCCACAGGAACCCTATGATAGGTCCTGTCATTGCAGCAGCTCCGTCAGTGCAAACACTTGTGCAATTTGGCCACTGGATCCCGTTGCTTTTTGAACATTCATCTGTAACGCGGAATATCTCATACCCGGTTGCAGGTTGAGGAAGTTCTTTGCAGAAAAGGTAAGGTTTTTTTATGCGTCCGTCATCAACAAAGCGCACAATGGCTATGAGTTGCGCACTGCTTCCGATGTCTGTTGATTCATGAACTTGAAATGAAATTTCTCAACCAATGTTGCTTATATGTCAACCGACATGTCATCAATTAGTCTCCTGATAGTGTGGTCAGAAAGTGAACTCTAACCACCTTCTCTGCTCCGGGTCCTAGCATGATCCAAGTGTCTTATTTGCAAAGAAAACTGCAATTTCTTTGCACGCTGGTAAAATAAGCGTTTTACTGATAGTGTGCGGATTTTTCATTTTGGCAATTAACCGTGCAACATCATAGCTAACCTCTTGAGCCATTTCAGAAACTTTTGTGCTGACTTTCATTAAGGAACTTCACTTCGAGTTCGCTTCCTGTAATCGTTTAAAGTAACCGATGTCTTTGCATAGGTAAGAAGGATGTTTAGTAGACAGGTGTCATATTAATTTGCTAAGGACCATCGCTTCATCTGAATGTTTTTCCCTGCAAATAAGACACTCAGGTCTTGGTGATTTTACATCTCTGATCCATGAAAAACCGAATGCCAGGTATTCTTCCATGTACCGCCTACTCGGCAACTTAGCTTTTTTACTTGAAGGTCCATCTGTATTAGTACAATCAGTCACAGACTTAGCAGCTGATGAGCCTTCTCTAACCAAGAATTTTTCCGTATCACATTCGTAATATAAGCAGATGTCTTGCGCCAAACAGAATAACACACTGAGAGTATGAAGACAAGCCAGAATGTCATTGCTGGTGAATTTAACTTGAATAATTTGTGTCTAAAATAAGTCAAAAAAATAAAGCCAACAGCAAACATAAGTTCGAAAAAAATTTTTTTTTTCTTTTTTGCTGATTTGCTTTCTATGGATCAACAAAAAAATCTTCAAAAGCAATACATGTCTAATAACGAATAAATACCTTTGTGCTGAAAATTAAGATAATCAATTAACCAACGTTTTGAAGAATAAAATTGCAAATTACTGCAGACACGCATTTCAATTTTATAAGGAACACCTTTTTCAATGCAAAGAATAGTGAGCTTCAGTTGACTTTTCATCCAGAAGCTCACAATTCTTTGCATTGAAAAAGGTATTCCTTGTAACATCAAAACACGTTTCTGCAGTAATTTGCAACTTTTGCGCTTCAAAACGTTGGTTAATTGATTTTAATATGTCTGATATTTGGCACAAACTCATGCAATAGGTAAAAGTAAAGGCAGCTGCACTCTCCACTTTTCTCTTAGAATTATTCAAACAGCAATCACCGTAAATCGCAGAACCAAGCTTTGAAAAACTACTGTAAAATGAAATTAGTATCCGAACTGGAAAAGAGAAAAACAAAGCTAAAGCTGGGGCTAAATTTCCATGGGGAGGACACGATCCCTGCTTGGGGAAGGGGCGATACTCCCATTCGCGAAAGAATTAGAAAAAAAATTCCAATAAAAAAACATTCTGTATAATTAGTTGATTTTGTGGAAAATAGAATCAGTTTTCAAAAACTGAAAGTAATAGGATCATAAAAATTTTAAAAAGGGTGGGACAGAAAATCCTGCCTCTCCCCCTGTTGGGTATGATTGCACATAATCGACAGGGTGAATTGAGAAGTTACAGAATGATAGGAACACTATTCGGTTGTAACTTTAAAATAAAATACAAAATACCGTGGCACACCGGTTGCAAAGCACTGCATTAGGCTAAGGCAGAATTTAACATGCATGAGAATGCGATAAAGAATTTTTTTTTTCTTTCTCATTTTTTTTCAGAATCAGTTTTTATTTAAGTTTCTTTCTGCTTCGAAAAAAAAAAAAAAATTCTCTTCATTGGTGGGCGACTATTTGGTTTTCATTCTTCTCCCGAATTTGATTTTTTCTTATATCAGCCCCTCCCCCCTCCCCTGATATACCATTCTTGACGATTGCATACTTAGGTAAAGTTTTCCATTCAAAGTCTGTCCTAAAATAGTTCACAGCTGATTTCTTTTCAGACAGTAGTTTATACCTCACAGCCTACATAGTAGCTCATGTACTTGACCTTTTATCAATAATACAAGAACATAACTTCATATCTACCTAATATGGACAGGACCGCAGAGAGCTAAGGTGGGTTAAGGAGTTCCCTCGTCTGTATGACCTGAGCTGCATCCCCCCATATAAAAAGTCAAATTTATACTACTCTGATTTTGAGCCGGGCCCCCTTAAGGGATTGGCCCCAAGTTTCACACTAAGCTGACAGGGCCTTTTGTCAGGCCTGGATATAGAAACATTTTTAGATAATATGCTTTTTTTTGTTCTAAACCAGTGGTGTCCAATCTTTCCCCACCCAAGTGTTTTTTCATTTGACGTCAGACGGCTGTGTTTTACATGAAAATACTATTTTATGTCAAGTTTCAATGAGGAAATACAATAGAAAACCTAAATATTCAAAGGAATACAGTGAAATTCCGTTATAACGAATACCAATACAACGAAATTTCCGTTTCAACGAAATACATTCTCAGTCCCTATATAATTGCCATTACATTATTTGAATTCCATTACAACGAAATTCTCGTTACAACGAACAAAATTGGCGGTCCCTTGAAGTTCGTTGTAACGGGATTTCACTGTATTCAATAAATTTAAAAACATTTGATAATTGCCACCTTATCCCAAAAAATTGATGAAAGCTGCAGTGTAAGTGGAAAAATAAAGCAACTAATAAATTATTCCAACTTTTTATGTACCACTAAAATGCTCAGGGACTTAAAAAAAATGCCAAATCTTAAGCAGAAATTAGAAATAATTTTAATTTAGAAAACAATTATCTCACAGAACATAAAATGACAGAAACAAAACACACATAAATTATGAGAAATGTATGCAGCTAGAAATAAGAAAGAAAAATTTTGAATACAAAAACAATACTACGAGGTCATTCTCCAGAAAATGTACCGACTTTTGAACAATAATATTTTTCAATTTTGAAACCTTTAGCTTTCTTTTTTTTCTATTCTTACATGAAAGTGTTACCTATTAGACGTAATCATAAACAATGGCAGCTAAGTTCCAATTATTTTACGTATAAATAAAAAAATTAAAAACTGCCTTGTTCATGGAAATAATAAAAAAAGAAAAAAACTTTTAATGTTTAAAAATTGAGGCCAATTTAATATCAAAGTAGTAATTTTGTTAATTGTGCAAACGATGAGCTAGTTTAATGATTAGTTTAAATCTAATACTATTAAGCTCTCTTAATTAAAGTACAGCTTAATTTTTATTTATCCTTTTAGTTCAAATGTGTATTAAAAAATAATATTTAGTAAATTTGAGAACATACTGGCAGTTTATAATTTTGTTATAAGGCCTAATATTGGTGTGTATTTCCCCTCCATCCTTTATTTTCACCCCAGAAATAATGACATAGATAAGGTCTGTCACAGAGGTGAGAATTTTTCATTGATATAGGCTAAATGGATGCATTTTTCAGGGAAATATTTTTTTTTTCATTGAAACAGTCTGCACACGTTAAACATATGAAAATATGTTCAATTCTATTTCTACATTAATTGACATCCCTGAAATTCAAGTTCACTGGGGTGAGAGTTCACAATAACCACAATTAGTTTTTCAAACAAAATCTATCTCCTTGTTTTTCGAAAAAATCTCACAACTTCTTCATGGCTGAAAATAAAGGGGGCTCACTTGTATCATGGAAAATAAAATGTGATGTCATTACTGCCACGTGTAAATGAGAAATGGCATTTTGTGTTTTGGTAGCGGAAGTGACAATTTATTGTGTGACATGATTTCTTATCCTGCTAAAACAAACTCAAACACAATATTAAACAAATAAATATACTTAAACAATTAGTATCTGAGATACTTGTGAAAGGAATAATAAATAAGTATATACTTTTAATTAAACAAGTTATTAAGTAACATAAACAGTCACACCAGGTGTGTGATATGCCAGGGAAGTGAGAATTCACATGTTGTGATTCAAAAATATATTCAAATAAAAATTATTATTAAAAAATCGTTAGCAGGTTTAAATAGATAAATTTTTGATGAAATTAAAAAGCATTGTTAAATGAATTGTTCCTTAACGTTTTTACTGTAAAAGGCGTGTGGCAGAAAAGTTAACACTTTTTGAAGAATGACCCTACAATTAAATATTGAAAACAACAAGTTCAATATGGTTTGAATATTTATATCATCATAACGCTACTTTGTCTAAATCAAACATACTCTACTCCTTATTCTATAGCAGTGACAATCCGCAGTCCACAGGTCACTAGCAAAACTTGTTTTTCAAACTAAACGAAAACATAATTTAAAACTTTATATTATCTCCCTCAAAATTGAAGCATATATATAATTTGATCAAGTGGGCCTGCAAGTACTTCCATAATAAAAGTATGGCCTTTTATTAAAATAAGGCTGAAGACCACTGTTCTATAGCAACCAAGGAGAAAATTTTACCGAAAGGATACTATCATGAAGATTATAAATTTGTGATACATCTGTAGCATTCTCATTCGGCTGAGGAAAAATAGACGGCGTGGTGGTTGTGTCTTGTTGCATATCTGAAGTCATTGCTTTTAAACCTGCAAATAAAATAAAGAATGTTAAAGTAAAACTGCAGTAAAATGTCTGAAATTCAGAATTCTTAGAACTTAGGCATGTCCAAATTTTGGAATATAACTGTTTCATTCCATTTTCAACACCTTTACAATTATCTCTGAAAGTAATTAACAACTCCCTCCAGGAAAGCTAGAAAATTGCACTCAGGAAGGATGGGCAGAGTAAAAAAAGGCTTGGCTTTTCTTCGCAAGTTTTGCAACGCAGATAACTGCTTTGCAAAACTTGCTGTCTTTAACTGTCTTTTGTTTGGAATTTCTTGCAACTGGAGATCACTTAGATTTTACCATCCAATTTGAAACCAGCAAAACTTAGTTTGACACACACAAACAGCAAGAGTTCTATTCACTGCCTAAAAAAAAATCGGCCAAAATTTCAGAAAAAACTGGTTAAGTGAACAAAAATTGCTTCTTTATCACAGAAAAACAGTGTTTCATACAATGAATCCCTGCTTATGTTGGAGTTCTGGGAAATGAGGCAGTGGATTTGCTTGCGAAAGGGGGAGGTGTTCTTCCTACTACCATTTCTGGTGAACTCTTCCTCCAAGGTTTTCTCTATCCATAAGGTCGGCGCAAATTCTTCTTGAAGAGTCCGCTCCCCCCCCACACACACAACTGGTATGCCGGTAAACACCCTGGCATATCTCTCTACAAAGAGGGCCCAAGATCTGCAGATTTCCTTGGCCAGATTATATAGAGGCCATACCAAATGCATGAAATTATTACTACCAAACGGCATGACCTGAAGGGTCATGAATATCGACAAAATCCTAGGTTTAGGCCAATTTGTGTTAGATATGAACTCGGGTCAAGTGGTTTGACTGCATAGGCCCTAGTTCGGCAGCAATGGGTGTCCACAGTTGCTAGTTTAGCTTCAGAAAAGCAATGGTTTTCCTTTGAAATTAAACTTTTTTATTCTTTTCTTGCTATTGCATTATTACCCAACTGAATGCATTCACAATATGGAATAAATCCCCCAGCTCCTTAGTTGTACTAACAAGCGACTCGGAAGATGTTAGAAGATCAAATATTGTGCCAAAGCTTCAAATTCCAAGGAAAACACTACTGCAGTTCTGGAGCCAACAAGCAAATTCAGCCTCTCCTTGCAACCGAACTAGAGCCTGTGCACTAAAATTATTTTACCTGGGCTCATATCTAGTACAAATGGATCAAAAATCCAGAATTTTATCCAGATTTATGACCCTCAAGTGTTTGCTGCCTAAACCAGACCTAGTTCCAAGAACTGTATAACAATTTCATTGGAATTCGAAACTTTAACCTGTAATAGGGGAGGTGAAAAAGTATGACGTAACAGGGGACCTGAGGTCTCAGAGACTGCTCTATTTGCCAATTTTAAAAAAATCATGCAATTATGATATATTCCTCTAATTTCCCACAGATGTTATTTGAACTTTTAGCAAGGTGAAAAAATATTTTTGAATCAAAATACCTATACCTTTTCCAAGAAAATTTTGCTAGAGTCTTAATATTTTTCGAGAAAATCATATGCTGTAGTAAATAATTATCTACTCGTAATAGAAACAAATCTATTATTTGTTAATGATTTCATTTTAGTTTTTTTTAGTTAGTCCTTACCCCAAAATCCACTTCAACCATTCTGAAATAACATTAACAGCAAATCTAATAGTCTCGCTAAAATAAACTTAACACTTAACATAAAAAATCTTCATATACAGCTAAAATTCTTGATTATCTTCTGCCAGGGTTCGCCGATATATATCAGTTGATATATATCATGATATATATCAGATATTTATTTTGAAAATATCATGATATTTTCGATATTTTTTTTGTACTATGGTATTTTCAATATTAATTATATTAACCATTATAATATTGTTCATTTATTATTGAAAATAACCAAAAAGTTATATGATATATATTTATAATGTACTAATACATCATTAATATGATGAAGTAATATAGTGTTCCTTTTTTATTTTATATTGATATGTAACAATTTCAATACAGATTATAAGTGCCAAGTTAAATATTAAGCATTGGTCAGAAAAAAAGAAAATGTCTTATGACTGTGAACTGACTAATGCATATTTTTAATTTCTGAACTTTATAATTATGTAAAAGTAGCTAACAAAAGAAAAATGAGTAAAGCAGCTAATGCTAAATTTCCCTCAATCAAAACAGATAAAAATGTGAGATAAAATATTAATTCTAGTACGTATAAAAAATAAAAATTATGCATTACAATAACAGATGGTTCTCATAACTTTTTCATATTTTAATTTAAATAATATTCTATGTGATACCGTGATTTTTACTGGGCTTATGTAAGTAATCAGAGCATATGAATATATTAGTCAGCATCCAATATAATAACCAATATCAATATAAGTTATGCTATATTTTATTTTTATAACATTAAATTATCAAATTTTGCAAATGATTGTAAATTTTATTCACATAAAAATATCATTTAAAGTATCTAAATTTTTACATGGAATGTAAGACATTAATTTCTAAGTCTCTACTTATTATATTAATAATATAAGATAATAAAGAGTGGTTTGAGGATGTATTTACTACACTGGTGTAAGAAATTAAGAGAATTTTCAGATATGGTCAATTGTCTCCAGAACTACTCGGCCCATTTTAATGAAATTTAGTATGTACATACATTGAAACCCCCAATGCAAAACAAATAACAGTCCAAGATTTAAAATACACACGCATGATCATAAATAACACTTGTTAGAGTTAGATGGTATGAAACAGCGGTTGCAAAATTGAACAACAAAATGGGTTTAATGGGGGTATGGCCCCCCTCTAACAAACCTATGTACCTTGCAGTGCGACACCATACTTGAAATGAAGTAGTTCATGGGATCCTGGGGCAATTGCTTCCACTGGTTCAACAACGCTATACTCAGACTATGGATGGTCCCCGGAGAGGTGTTGCGAGTTGCTGTTGCTCTCCCGAGAGCGTCCCAAATATGCTCTATGGGATTGAAGTCTAGAGGTCTGCTTGGCTAAACCCTCCAGTGAATATCCTCCCCTTCCAAAAATTCGCTGACCAGAAGAGCTCTATGTGGCCTTGCGTTAACATCCATTAAAATTACCCCAGGGTTAACAGTACCTCTCAAGAGGTGAGCATAGGGCTCCAAGACCATATCTATATTCCTCGCAACTGTCAAAGAACCTCTCTCAAAGACATGGAGGGGTGTGCGGCCACCCAACATGATGCTTGTTCAGACCGTCAAACCACCACCGTCAAACTGGTAGATTTCGCGGATGTTGGAGGGCAGGTAGTGGGTTCCTGTTTCTATCCAATGAACGTAGGACAATAATAGTCGGTTAAGGTGAACCGTGAGTCACCATCTGCGCTCCAATAAACGCGAAATTGACCATTATGGATGAGGAGGTTTGACGGTCTGGGCAGGCATCATGTTGGATGGCTGCACACCACTCCATGTCTTTGAGAGAGGCTCTGTTACAGTTGCAAGGTATAAGGATGTGGTCTTAGAGCCCTACGCTAACCTCTTGAGGGGCGCTGTTAGCCCTGAGTTAATTTTAATGGATGTTTACACAAGACCACATAGAGTTCTTCTGGTCGACGAATTTTCTGAACGGGAGGATATTCACAGGATAGATTGGTCAAGAAGATCTCTAGACTCCAATCCTATAGAGCATATCTGGGACGCTCTCGGGAGGGCAATAGCAACTCGCAATACCCCTTCGGGGACCATCTACAGCCTGAGTATAACGTGGTTGAACGAGTGGAAAAAAATTCCCTAGGATTTCGTCAACTGCTTCATTTCAAGTATGGAGTCACACTGCAAGGCCTATATGTTTGTTACAGGGACTCATATCCCCTACTAACCCATTTTTTTTTGTTCAATTTTGCAACCGCTGTTTTATACCATCCGACTATAATGAGCGTTTCTTATGACCATGCATGTGTATTTTAAATTTTAGATGGCTATTTAGTGTTTATTGTTTCAATGTATACACATACCAAATTTCATTGAAATCGGTCCAGTAGTTCTGGAAATAATTGACCAACTCTGAAAATTCTCTTAATTTCTTACACCAGTGTATTTAAAGACTTTAGTTTGTGTTCACTGAAAATATCAGATATCTATCGAAATATCAATACATATCAAAATATCGGATATTTTCGAAAATATCATGATATTTTCAAACCCTGTCTTCTGCTGGCAGTAAAAAAAGAATAATAAATTTTCGGAAAAACCCCCCCATAAGGAAAGTTTTTTAAATCCCCGACTACAAGAAAAGCCTCAAAGCAAAAAGCAAGAATTTTATTTGTTCACACTGAAGCAAAAAAGGGTAAAAAATATTTGTACTTGATAATTTCTTCATATTAATTAAAACAGAGCTTGCAGCAGACGTACTTAAAAAGTTTGAAATAATACACAAGGCCATCAATTTCACACACTCCTTTACTTTTTTGACCTTTCGACGCACACATGCATCTAGGGCAAGTTATATAAAAAGCATTCATAGTTTTTGTCTTTTGTACATTATCCCACTTAAAATTTTGCTATAATACAAATGAGGTTTTTTCTGAAAATTTTACAAATTTCATGTTTAAGTAGAATATATATATATATATATATATATTTGAGTTTGTAGTGGGGGGGGACACTACAAATTTCCGCCTCAGGTGTCACCCATGCTAAATACACCATTGAATAATTACAGTAGCATTTTAGTTTGTCTGTAAAATAGTTTGAATTAATAGAAAAAATACTTAAGGTTCTGCTTGTGTAACCAAGCGCCCAACAGTCAGATTCCTTTTTTTTAAAAATGTTTTTCATATGCTTTTTAGAGCAAAAAAAAAAAGGTGCCCTTTTACAGTGCCGTCTCATGTGGTCTAATTAGTAACTATGGAAACTTTCTTTCATTTACAGGAATTAGGCTCTATTTCCTGTCAAAGAAAGAACTCACCACCTCTGCCTGCTATAAGGTAATCTTAAAAGATTTATACTAAAAGTAAGGGAGTTGTTGGATAAAAAGTATCCTATTATGCCTACAGATCAATTAGATATAAAATTACAAAATCACTTAATAGGATTGAAAGATTGAAAATTTATGAATGTACCTTCATCAATGCTTTTCACAGAGATACTTTCAAGCGAGCTCAGATTTAACTGCCCTTGTTTATTTCTTGATTTTACAAATGTCTGAATACTTTTACTTCCAAATGACAAAGCCAAGTCATCAGCCTACATAGAGATAAAATTTTCTTGAGCACTAAGTTTATATAGTAATAAATAGATAGTAATAGATAGAGGCAATATTAAAATTTCATCAAGAACTTAAAGAGTTCATATCAAATGATAAATCTAGGCATGAATTAAAAAAGTATTAATGTAATAATAAAAAATATTGTTTAATTATTTGGAAAAAACAGTAAATTGTTATTTCTGAATGCTGAAATGCATAATAATTGAATCAACTACTTTAAACTCATACATATTATCGGAATAGGCACAAACATTTTCCATTCACGCAATAATTAACACACAAACTGATTACAATTTTGATCAGACTTTTACTACATATGCCATTGTGAAAATGAAGAGAAAAAATACAGATTATGATTGTGTGAGCTGGTACCTTGAACAAAAGGGAAAAAGAGCTTTTGAGGTCTACCTGTTTCAGTTGTTATTAAACGAACATTATTGCTGCCAACACTGAAAGATGAAACTCAGGGAAACTTTGCATAAATAAATTTAAAGACAAAAGTTTGTAAAGTAAAAGGGATTTTTAATATATAAGTAGGAATTTCATAAATTGAACCTGTACAGGCCCCAAAATTTTGAGTTTAGAAATCCAGCAAGACAATTTTTATACCTGTATACGTAAAGTTTCATTTTTCTAAAGTGATCATACACAATAGGGATTTTTCCAGAAGTTCTAATCACTGAAAAAGTCCTTTTTTTAGGGAATTTCATTGCTTTGATGAAAATTCAGGAGTTTGGGAGAAGGCATCGAAATTCAGGAGTCTCCTGACTGAATCAGGAGAGTTGGTCGCTACGGAACATATAAAGCTAAAAATGGTTATTTTAATCTAATGACATTTATGTAGTTACCCATTATCCTTCAACTCCAATTCAAAAACTTATAATCAAGCAAATTAAGATTGAGTTTAACACTGTTAAAGCGTCAATTTGCAAACATTGTTCAGAAAAAAAAATTAAAAATGTCTAAATATCTCTGAAACATTTATAAACATAAAAAGTGCAGGGTTGGAAAATCAAAAACTCGTTTTTGTATCAACTATGTATCAATAAAAATGCCATTTTTGTATCAGAACAATCAATTTTATATCAGTAAAAATGCCTATTTTGTATCAGAATGATAAGTTTTGTTTCAGGCAAACTAACGATTTTGTAACAGATTCATTATTTTTTTAAAGATTACTACACAATTTAAAGCAAATACAAAATATTTGTAACAAAAAAGGCATTAATAATTTACAAACCCACTTTGGTAGCAGTATTGTCACTTAAAAAAAAAGTTTACAAGAAAAGACTTTTGGTATGTGTACAATCAATCATGACATTCTTAACTAGTATACTTAATTAGTTGTTTCATCATGTTTATTGTAAACGTTAGTCATATACAATAGAAGACCATTATAACGCATACCTTGGGACCAGAGCTTTTGCGTTATGCAGGTTTTTGCATTATATAGATCATTTCAAATCTTGAAACTAATATTCAGAATATATCTATATATTAGCACTTCAGAATGAGTTTTATCTGTAATGAGTATTAAAGCACCAATATTACAATTAGTTGAAAAAAATATGTTTCACAATCAAAATCTTCTCTCAGCACTTCTGCTAGCTTCATGGTTTGTATAACAGCTGCATTTTCAAGAGCCACCTGGAATTGCAGTGAGGTTTTAAGCGGGGTTCCTCAAGGATCAGTGTTAGGGCCTGTTTTGTTCATTGTTTTTATGAACGATATTCACAAAAATATTTCTGGGAACATGAATTGTTTTGCTGATGATGTCAAAGTGATGGGGACTGTAGAAAATGAAGAACAAGCAAAACAGCTGCAAGAGGATCTAGATCATATTACGGAGTGGGCTGATAAATGGGGTATGGCTGTTAATGTTGGGAAATGTCAAGTGCTACATTTAGGGCATGGAAATAAGTGTACAAGTTATTATTTGCAAGGTTCAGTCATTAGTCAGGCAGACAAAGTTACTGATCTGGGAATCTTAATAAGTCAGGATTTAAAGTTTAGCCAACAGTGCAGCATTGCTAGTAAAAAGGCCAATAAGATGCTTGGGTTTATCAATAGATCCATTTCAAACAAATCTAAAGAAGTTCTTCTGCCCTTATATAGAAGTTTGGTAAGACCTCATTTGGAGTATGCTGTTCAGTTTTGGTCTCCTTACCTTAAGAAAGATATTAATGTATTGGAAAGGGTTCAAAGGCGGGCTACATGGCTAATAAATGGACTTTCTCACTTAGACTAGGATTCCAGGCTTAGAAGGCTAAAAATGTACAGTCTTGAGCAAAGAAGAGACCGAGGGGACATGATTCAGTTGTTTAAATTTATTAAAATGAAAGATGTTACGGGGCTGAAGTTTAGCACTGAAAACAGGACAAGGGGTCCTTGTTTTAAGCTATTTAAATCTCAGGCTAACATGGATGTTAGGAAAAATTATTATCTTAGCAGGGTAGTGGAACCTTGGAACAGCTTACCGGAAAAGGTGGTAATGAGCAAAGGAGTAGATAGTTTTAAGAGGGCCATTGATCTTCACTGGGGATTGTAAATTGACTAGGACCAGTCTAGCTGGGCCCAGAGTCTGTTGCTGGTCGTCACTTTTGTATTTGTATTTGGATTTTCTGTTTACTATGAGTACTAATTTTCAATTTAAAAGCTTTGAAATAAATTGGAAAGATGAAAAACTTTCAAAATTTAATTTGCCTAACAATTTTTATGTTTGCAAAGCAAAACAGAGGGATTTTTTAAACTTCAAAACCTATTGTTTACTTTTGAAAAGTAGTGCGGTTTATAGAGAATTGCGTTATATAGGTCGGCGTTATAACGGTCTTCTACTGTATTTATAATTTTACATGACAGAGACACCAACTAGCATTTGAATTATAAAATGCCTACAGTCATACATACTCTAAACTAAAAAGAGCAAAAAAAAAAAATCTTTTAAAGATTATTATATTAAAAGATTCCGGGCTAATAACATTTATAAACATAAAAAGTGCAAGGTTGGAAAACCAAAAATCCCTTTTTGTATCAACTATGTATCAGCAAAAATGCCAATTTTGGATCAGAACAATCAATTTTGTATCAGTAAAAATGCTTATTTTATATCAGAATGATCAGTTTTGTGTCAGGCAAACTCACGATTTTGTAATTTTTTTTAAAGATTATTACACAATTTTAAGCAAATACAAAATATTTGTAACAAAAAATGCATTAATAATTTGCAAACCCACTTTGGTAGCAGTATTGTCACTTTAAAAAAAAAGTGTACAAGAAAAGACTTTTGGTATATGCAAGATGAATCATGACACTTTCTCAACTACTGTATTTTCCTGTGTATAATCCGCAGCGCTCCCCTGCTCCCACATAGGAAAAAAAACGGTTGTATAATCCGCAGCGCCATATAATCTGTAGCAATTTTTATCGCAAATGATGTTTCCTCTACAGTCTAAGGCCCCTATATATAAGGTATAATGTGAAACTTCTATGAGCGACCACTTCTACATAGCGACCACCTCCATTAACGACCACTTTTCAGAGGCTCCGATTTCTCTCCGTACATGACTAATGTTAAAATTCCTCTATTAAAGACCATTGAAACCTCTCACAATGATGGGCAAATTGTGAACTTCAGCATTAACAAATACAGGAATTTTTGTTGGAGAAATCTCAAAAAGAGAGTGACAACAAAAGAAAAGCAATAGAACATTTAGCTTGTATGGCTTGTACACAGATCAGTCTTCTCATATTAATAAAGGTGGAAGCTGGAAGGAAACCAGAATAAGGGATTAAAATCTATTCTCCTGTGGGTCCAAATGTGTTCATTTCTTGCCCTTTCTGCTTGGAACCTCAAAAATGTCACAAAAAGGAGGGTGTTGCTTTTCAGACCCTTGGGAAGCTAACGTGGCACATGCACATCTTGAGGCAAGTCAAGCGAGTATTTGTCATTGAGGGTGGTTGATAAGAATAGAACTTCTGTTGCATTCTGCATTTCATCACCATACATTGAAGTCGAAATTCTGAAAAAGTGAGTTATCTCAGGCTTGAGAAACATGTAGAAGTTATCAACTTACCCAAGAAAGGAAGATCAGAAAGGATATTAATGTAAAAAGTATATTTTATATAAAAAATGAAAAAGAAAAAAAGCTTTATTTAAACACATTCTTATTATAATGTTCTTGATTCATACACTGCAGGAAGAAAATAAATAAGTTATTGGTGCTGTATTTGCATGTTCAAAAATGACCTCTAAGAGGGACCAACCTCCATTAATGACCACTTTTTTCAAGAACGGAAAGTGGTCGCTCCAGAGAAGTTTCACTGTATATACCATATTTTCCTGCGTATTATCCGCAGGCGGCCTATAATCCGCAGGTCCTAAAATCGGCCTGAAGAAAAAAAGCTTCGTATAATCCGGGGCGGCGTATAATCTGCGGATAATATGATGTAAAAAAAATAAAGTTTGAATTTATCATATCATTTGAGCAACTAAACTAAAAACATGAAAAGGCAATTACTTTAAAGGCATAATCAAAATTAATCTGAAATATAATCTAAAATATAAAGATTTCTTCTTGAAATCGTGATTATAGTATGCTAATTACATGAAAAACAGAGTCAAGACAATGAAGCAAATGGTTTAATCTTGTGCAAATGGCTTCCTATTTCACTATATTCTTGCTTATTTTACATGGCCTGAATTGCGTAAGAGGAACATTCAAGCAACATAAAAAAAACATGCAGGCAGCGAAAAATAACATGCAAGCTTAGTAAAATAAACATTCACTCGGCGTACAGTCTCTATTGGTTACTGCAAATATTGAGGTTCAATGCGTTGGTGTTAAGAAAAAAAATCACAGATAATCCGCGGCAGCGTATAACCCGCACCTCATAAATTTTGTCTTTTTTAACAGATAATCCGTGGATTACATGCAGGAAAATACAGTAGCGGCTCTACTGCAATCGAGCAGCGCACAGTTCTTATCAGATGAGCATTACATACGTCATTGATAAGCTTCGGACTGGATGATGCAAGACTGTTTAATTTGTGCCTTTTGTTTTGCTCGTGGCGCGGTTTCATCTGCAAGGGAACAGAAGTGCAGCTGGCTGCAATGCAGTTCGCTTTGATTCGGCATGTTTAAACATCTGACACTTTTGCTTCATAATCTACACTATCACAGGATGATTAAAATTTTTAGCTTTTAAAGCCATCTTGATAAGAAAACATAAAGATAATCCAGCAGAGGGTCTTATTTTGCACAAAATTCGTTAATTGTGCTAGAGCTACATCCTTGGCCTCTTGACGAATTTATTTTGCACTTATCGGTGATTGGAGGATAGCTCAAGTGAGGCGCTTGTTCGGCTTGTGACAAAAAGCAGGGAGGGTGGCAGGAGCGGGGGGGGGGGGCATGGCCAGGAGTGAGCATGCAATGCTTGAGGAGAGGGAGAAACCAGAAATCCACGTGGGCTACGCTAAGAGAAAAAGACTGAAAGGTTTCAGAGCCATCTGTTATTTCTTTTGTAAAACATAAACGGCAATTCTTTTGGAATTTCACTTGAAACTTTTCAACTGAAATTTTTTTTTATCAGATTATCTGTAGCGGTGTATAATACGAACAAAAAAAAATTGGAACTTTTTCAACACATAATCTGCAGATTATATATAGGAAAATATGGTAGTATCTTTCATAAGTTGTTTCATCACGTTTATTGTAAACATTAGTCATATTTTTATTGATAGCTTTACATGACAGACACACCAACTAGCATTTAAAGTAAAAAATGTCTACAGTGTATTTATTATACTCAAAACTAAAGAGTAAAAGAAAACCTTTAAAGAACATTATATTAAAAGAAACCACATTATATTAAAGCACCAGGGTTAGCAAAGTTTTGGACACTATGGTAAAAAACATGGTTTTACCATCCTGTTCACAACCCTTGTGTCCAAAAGTGTCCGAATTTGTCCAAAACTACATTTTTAGTGCAATTTGCATATTGTGAGAAAATATCAAACACAGGATTCAATCTATCAAAAATTAATTGAATGTGAGCAATAAAGATGAAAACAATCGGAAAAAAACAGAAAATTTCCGAAAAAAACGGAAACAATTTCCTTGAAGGAATAAATTTCCACTTCCAAAAAATTGAAAAAAAAAAAAAAAAAAGAATTTTTTCAACTTTTCAGGGTTTTAATAGAAATTTTCAGCAAAAAGTGATTAGAAATTTCTCAAGCTTAAATTCTGATGCAATTGCCTCCTCCCTCCCGTTTTATGTTAAAATACTGTCTAACGTTGATGCAAGTTGTTGTATGACAATATAATTTGCATATAGATCAAAAAATGTTTAACAATACTTTTTACAAAAAAGCTTAAACCAATAACCTTAGTAAAGGATTTATTTTCCTTCTTCATAAAACAAACAAGCATAACTTTAATCAGAAAACTATGTTTCTGCTGACTGCGAACCAAATGTACAGGGGTGCAGCAAAAAAAAAAAAAAAAAAACGGGCAAGCAATTTTCCAACAAACTTTATTAAAAATAAATAAACTAACAAAACACAAAAATAATAGTATGAGAAGACCTTTAGCAATCATTAAATTTAATTGGTTTCAAACTAGCAGCCTTTTGCAGTAATACAGAGATGCAACTGCTTATTGAAATTTTCATTCAAGGTCAGCAAGTCCTTTTATCAATCCTATTCCCTATAAAGCAATTGGTTTTGAGATAATTCAATTTTATGTGTAGTTTAGGGTAGACCTTTGACTCAAAAATTGGCCATACAGTGTAATAAATGAGATTGAGGTCGAGCGAGTAGAGCATTCACTCAAAAGATGATATCTTGTCAAAAACAATGCGCTTTGCACCACTCTTGTCTTTTTGGCTATATGAATCGGTGTGGAGTTAAAGTAAAATGTCCAGTCCACAATGCTGAAGTGCTCTTAGGCCCACAAAAGTACAATAACTTCTAAAATGTCCTTCTGGTTCACTTTTTGATTCATTTTTACGGCCCTCATCCACAAAAAAAAAAACTAGAGATTTTTTGTCGCTTGTCCTGATTCCATCTCAGACCAAGTCTGACTTCGGATTTTGGCGATATCTAACACTTTCTAGGGTGCTTGGAATGTCTACCAAGGGCACCCATATGCAAAATTTTAAGGGGGGAGGGATTCTCTGATATTTTCCCCATGGTTTAGCAGGATATTTTCCCCATGGAAACCGACTTTAGTACAGATTAGAGCTAATAAAATTTAACATTTTTGATAACTAATTTATTAATGGCTGGAGAAAAAATGTTTTTACATTTTTACAAAGAAGAAAGTATTAAAAGGAAGGAAGTTCTCATTTCCAAGGGGGAGGGGGGGCTTGAGCCCCCACTTTCCCTCCTATATAAGAGCCTATGGTGTCTACAGACCAAATCCTATGATTCTGGGGGATATGAACCGGTTGAATGGTAAATCAGTGAAAAGTATCTCTTCCAGCGTGAACTTGTGGGCACGTCTCAAACGTTTCTGGCATCTTTAGAGTCATACGAATGTATGAATTTTTGGAACTTGCAAAACTTCTGTTTGAGCTGTTTTTTCCCTTAGTCGCACTTATCGGTCAAATTCCCACGAACGACTGCTCTCGTGGAAACCTGAGGATTTCATTGAACTCACTTTTGGATGACCTGACGATTAACTGAAATGTTCACTGTTCGTTTTTATACACTTTTCGGACATCGACTATCATTTCCAAGCCACTTGAAACGGCACGCCGTTTCAAATACTGTTTTTCCAGGCACAACAAGCAAATGAAATGTCGTTCTACTTGGTTAAACAACTTAAAATAGCAGGTATTTTGCTTGAAATTGTAATAAAACCGAAAAACAATACGTAAACTACGTAATGTATCGTAAATTATTCCTAATAAAGTGAGAGACAAAAATAAATTAGGTACTCATTAAAATGAAATTACCTTTCTTCCATTCGAAGATACAATTTTTGTCTGATATTTTTTTTATCGCACCCTGTATACTGCCGTGCTAAGCAAAAAAGGGGACTTAGCAGTTGGGTTCAAGCTGAGATATTGTATTTTAAAGTTTGGCTCTTCCATATATTTGATTAAGATGTCTTTTTTAAGAATTTTTCAAAATAATAGCTCTTGATCAAATGACCCTAAAACGTTTTATTTATTAAGTAAAATAAGAAAGAGAACAACTTGGTTATAATAACTCAAATTTGTTCAAAAGGGCTGGTATGACTACTTTTACTACCGTGCTTAGCACGGCCGTATGAAATAAACTTAAAACTCCAGTTTAATTTTGGTTCAGCTTACGAAAAACCAATTTAGTTTTGATTTGGACTTAGATTGGATTGGAAAAAATGAAAACTCAATAGCTTTTATTTTCAGACAGTAACATTGTATTATTTTTCTTCCAAAAAAAAAAAAAAAAAATCAATCATGTTTGAAAGTCCAAAATTTCAGAAGTTTCAAAGGCAATCTAAAATAGAAAATGTAATTGTTATGATTAGATACACATTATATTATTAGTTGAGTGGCGACTTGACTTTTTTCTGGGTTTGACCATGAAAGCCCTCTACTCAGTTATGAAACAAAACGGTTTTTCTTCTAATTAATCTTACCTTTATGTGTATTTCTGTCAAGCAGAAAAAGATGTGTGGATAGCATATATTTTTTAATGCTTATGCTTTATATGTTACAAGAAACACAGAGCTATTGAGAAACCCAAAATTTATTCATAAAAAAATCAAATTTTCCATTTTTTCCCCGAAAAAACCGGTTTTTTCCGTCACTTCAAAATTTCTGGAAATTTTACATCTCTAGTGAGCAAGCAAGCATATATATTTAAATAAAAAATTATTAAATAAAAACAAAAAACCCGACTGCATAAAAACCCAAAAAAAAAACTAAAACAAAAAATGTATAAGCCTAGTAGTTTAGAATGTTATTAAGTACTATTGAATAACTACACCGTTGAAATAGTTTTATAACCGTACACAGATAAGACAAATCATAAATTCAAAAGCAGGAGAAAAGGATCAACAGTCGGGGCCCATTCCTTTCTGATTCAAAGAACCGCGTAAAATTTGAATGGACCCCGACTGCTTATCCTTCTGTTCTGCTTTTGAATTTATGATTTGTCTTACCTGTGTACAGTTCTAAAATTATTTTACCGATGTAGCTATTCAGAAGTACTTACTAACATTCTAAACTACTGGGCTTATACATTTTTTCAGTTTAGTTTTTCTGGTTTTTATGCAGTCAGGTTTTTTGTTTTTATTTAATAATTTTTTATTTTACACTTTTTAGTTAATAATCATTGACTTAGTTATTATGATTACAAGACGGTACATTTTGCAATCTTGTCATTTCATTGGGATAGTTTGTTCCTATTGTGAGGTTTATTAAGTAACTTGCGGTGATCTAAAATACTGATAATTAGTCCCTCTAGGGACCTAACTCGGCTTAAAGCTACATGTGCTTGACCTTCGGCAAAAATGTGCGAACTTAAGTCAACCACATCACAACTATATAAACAGCCAGTATAACTCATGATGACACGAAATCGGAAACGTCGTCAGTCAAATCTTTCTCGCAACACTAAAAAAGCCTCTCAAGAAAGTACACGTCGCGATACTCAGTCCCTTGAATCGAGGCAAAAACAAATGCAACATGTTAGAGATGAAAATCGAATTAGTAGACAAATTAGTGTCTTGCCTTTGTTACGCATAATATATTTTTTATTACAGTACAAAATACATATAAAGAACACATGAAAGAATTTACATCAGAAAGAGGGGAAAGTACATCCAGAGCGAGGGTGTCTTGACCCACCATCTCAAGTGGGAGAAGCAATTGCTTAGGCCACACGACCAATGAGACCCCAATTAGTAGACTTAGTAAGCAAAAAGTTTCAGGCAGCGAAAACTATCTGCATTTGTCGCACACAGGTAGCGTGCGACACAGTGTGCAACACCCAAGGTGCTCGGATCCCAAACTAACAAAATGTGGCAACTGGTCGTTGATATGGTAAATTTTGATTATTGTCATGTGTTTAGTGACACTCCCAAGGTTAAGACAAATCGATTGACGTAAGAATTACCGAAATTGGCCAAGGTGTTCAGCCTGCAGAACACCACATAGGCACAGACATACATAGACTTATAAATGATAGACATTGGTAAATGGTATTTAACCGCGTTCTCATTCCTAATGTAATGTAAAATCTACTTTTTTTCAAATTAGATTAACTTCTCAACTCTTTCCGCACGTGTCAAGTTTCAGTTTTAGGTTGTCATGCAAACGAGGCAAGTATAAATAGCGAACGATTCCAATTGTTCTTCTTCCTCTCTTTTGCGTTCGTCAGCCTCTTATGTGTTAGGTCCGGTAGGTGTTGGGGAGTTGCGAACTCCACCTCCGCTTATGGCCAGGGTTTATTTTTATTAACTTATTTTGTTAGTTTATTTATTTTAGTTTTTATGGACCAATAAATTTTTGACATTGATTCTGCATCTTCCACTGTATAAGAAAGTAATATTGTTGACTGACTTACGGAAATTAGCCTTTCGGCTTTTCGTTTAAACATCGTAAGTTATCAATAAACACATTACCCTCCTTTGCATCGCGCACGCGCAGTTGGATAAAAAGCTATGAACTTATTTATGCAGATGATTCTTATCTAATTACAAAGAAGTTCCAATTCGTTAAATATTTCAATTAGCTTGCATTATTTAATTTTTTAAAAAAGTAATACAAAAATAAGTTTTCCTACATATGTGCAAATGAGGAAGTTCAAAATAAAGCGGGGTTGTCCTATTTTCTCCATCCCAAAAAAAACTGTCCCGGACAAAATGTCATTTTGTCCATTTCGTTCACTTCATCAGTAAACTGAAGGTTTTGAGTTAAAAATTTGAAGTTTGAAAATAATGAATAATTATATCAATTTTTCCTATTCAAGTAATATTTTAATATAAAAATAGCATACATAAATATGTAAATAAACAATTGATTGTAAAATATTTTAAAGTGAAAATAAAAAAGTATGATCAGTTGAAGTTTATGTAAGTGTGTTAATAAATCAAATGAGTGTTAAAATAAATTATAATGCATGCAATAGCATTTATAAAACAAGCACATCAGCTGTAAATTTTAAGATGTTTATCTGTGATGTGGAGGTTTATTGCCCATAATAAGTGCATTTATAAAATTAAAAAGTAGAAATAAAAAGTTTTTAAAGCTTGGGGTTTCAAAACATTAACAATCATATTGAAAAAGAAAAACTACTTGATATTAATAAAAGAAATGTTGGCATGAAGTGAAATCTGTTCTTGCAATACAAATACAAATGTGATGATCAGCAACAGGCTCTGACTAGGCTGTTCCCCTAGTCAATTTATTAGTCCCCAATGAAGATTAATGGCCCTTTTAAAGCTATCTACCCTCTTGTCTATTAAAGCTTCTTACAGTACACTATTCTGAATACCCACAACCCCACTAAAGTAGTAATATTTCTTAATTTGTATGACATCAACATATCCATAAAATATGCTGAGTACATAAATATTTTACTATGGAGTGACATCAATAAAAACTCGAAAAATATAAGTTATAAAACATTTTTAGCCTATAAATCTTTGTTTTGTATGTATGTCTCCAAGCATTTCATTTGACTTTCCCATTGAGTTATAAGACACTTTTATAATACTGATTGTTATGGGAAAATCTGAGGCCTGCTTTTGCTTATATCTCAGCAACTAAAGTACTTAGAGACTTCGGAATTTCCCTAAATGATTTGCTTAATTTAAAGGTACAACTTAACGCTGAAAAATTGAAATTCTAAAATAAAATTATTCTTTCAGTTAGGATGAAAATCAGCAAATTTCATGTAATTTCCCTGTTAAATGTTTAAATATAAAATCCATTGTTACAAATTTTGTTTCCTTACAACAGCAATATTAATAGTAATCATAATGAAAGTTTTGAATCAAAGTTAATAAAAGTACTGGGATGAGCTGTTTTGTACTTGTTTTACAAAGAATGAATAATCCTGCTTTATAAAGAATGCAAAATATAATAAAAGAATTGCACTATGTATGGAATGTTTTATTTTTTAATTAGTATTGCGGCAATATAATATATTTGAAAAATAAAAATCTTTGATTTACGTCAAACTGGGAGTTTTAGAGTAATTGATCCTTTTCTAAAAACATTTTGTTTTCAAAAATAAAATCTTACGTAAGGATGGGGGGGGGGGAGGTGTTTAAAAATCTTACGTTAAATGGGAGTAGGGGGGGATCAAAAATTGCCAAAATCATCCTTGCGTAATTAATGAAGGACACCATAGAACCACTTCATGATCTGAAACTAAATTACCTCCAATCTACTCTAAGAAAATATTCATACTTTTCCCAAAAAGCTATCAAGTTACTATATTTTTTTGTTTATTATAGTTACTACATAATGAATTATACGGAAAAAAAAATACAAATTGTGTTACTTAAAAAAAATATCTGAAATTATAATCTGAAACTAAATTACCTCCAATCTACTCTAAGAAAATATTCATACTTTTCCCAAAAAGCTATCAAGTTACTATATTTTTTTGTTTATTATAGTTACTACATAATGAATTATACGGAAAAAAAATACAAATTGTGTTACTTAAAAAAAATAAAGTGCTTACATTTTAAAATGAATTTACTATTCTTCAATCTATGATTTAAAAAGAACTTTCATTAAAACATCATGTAAAACATTATTATGCAGAAACCAATAAAAAAATTAAGCTCTTTTGCTTCTAAATATTATGCATTTCCTTTGAGTTATAAATGGAAAAGAAATTATATACTTTGGTAGTGCTGTGAATTACTTTTCATAAAACTATAAACTGCATTAAAGTTGAGTGCTTTCCTCTTTTCTGTTAAGAATATCATTATCAAGTTTTTCTAGTATATGGGGGGAAGATGGGGGGGGGGGGGGGCGTGTCACTTGCTGGGCGATGGGCACCAATCAACCAACCATGGGCAAACCACTCAAGTATCAATATTTATTCACCATTCTACATTATGTTAAATTATACTAGAAATGTTTTTGCATAGTATTTAAAATAATTGTAACAAAAAAAAAAAAAAAAAACAATAATAAAACTCAGGCAGGGGTTCAGCATTTAACATTTTGGCCCAAGACACTCTTAAAGAGCACAGAATTTCGTTTAAAACTTATAAGTTCCGTGATTTCAACAAAAATAAAAAGATTTTATTTATTTGCCTATTGACAAAATGTACTAAACATAAAAAATTTGAAAATTCTGATCCCCATAGTGGATACAACGAGATTGCAATCCTCAAGGCAAAGTGAAGGCATCAAAAGTATAAAACTGCTTGTAGGAGAAATATTTTTGATAAAATTATTTTAGAACTGCATTTTAGAGACCTATTATAAGCAAATCATTAATATTCATCGACACAGTTGAAGCAAAAATAAAATTAAACCATTGATTCAGCATTTTAATTTTTGACTCATACAATAAAATGGAATTTTGCTTTAAAAACTTGAAATAAGCGTTGTGACGAAAATAAAGAGACTTTTCATTAATTTGTATCCTAATAAAGCAAAGTTAGCTTGAAAAAAGAATAAAATATGATTCTCATATCAGATGTAAAAAGATTGCACTTTTCAAAATGTAGGCACCTAAAGAAAAAAATGGTAAATAAAAGAGTTGATTTAAAGTTAATCATCCATGTTAGCATTGAAAAATCAAACTCATACAATTTTCTCCCAAAATAAATTACACATCGCACCATAGAAATGCAAATATTGCCAAGCTGGTAAAATGATGCGAATATTTTCTAATCAAGTCACTATAAAGGTTTAACACCAGACGGTAAGTGGCGATAATTGTAAAGTTGGTAACCCTATCTGAAGCAATTAAACTTTTCCACACCCCTACTATCCGTTTGCAGTTCTAAGTTCATTTTGCTGATTATATATTAGTATTGTTTATTAAATCATGAGAGGGGAGAAAAGGGCTTAAAAAGCTTATGATGCAAAGTGCTTACAATACCTTTTTCAGAGAAGTTTACAACAGCACCACTGCAAAATAGCTATGATAAAACCAACAAGCAAAATTACGTAAAACCAAACTGACTTTCAGCTGTTAATTTCATTTGAAGAAACAAATAACAGGCTTCACATAAATTTGGCAGTAGTAGTTAATTCTCGCTTGCAGGAGCATCACAAGAGTGCCAATTTGTTTTACAAAATTAACATATTTTGTATAAGCTCATCCCTCTAATTTAACTTTCAAAAAAGGTTCCAAAAATTATTGGTTTTATACACCGGAAGTATGCATTATTTTGATTTCAAATTTTCTCTTTCAATAAACAATTTGTGAAAAATTTTTGTTTATCAGAATTTTGTGAAGGGTACGTTTTGGTTGATACGGATTTTGTGAAAGGACTATTTTTGTTGATCGGATTTTTGTGAAAGGTCCGTTAACGGATCCAAATTTCCTCAGGCCAGACCTCTGAATTAATATCGATATTTATACATTGCTAATACTGCAGTAAACAAGAATTGATCAGATTAAACTTTTGTACAGTTTAAGACACTTTTGCACAGTTTTAGGTAGTTTTGCATGGTAAAAAACACTTGTCCCGTCCAAAACCAGTTTCGGACATCCAAAACTCAACCCTGGTCAGCACATGAAACAAATTCAATATTTTTTTAACATCATTAAATTTTACTTTTCATTTTTTCAACAAATTTAGGTTCCGAACAATCTATTATTATACTCATTAAAAACTTACCTTTTCAACAAAACTTTTTCCAATGTTTTCAATTTTCAAAGTGCCTAGAGAGTATAAAGCAGTTGTAGAAAATACATTTAAACAAATCAATTTTTAAAAAAAAATCAAGATCATTCCTTGAAATAAATATTTCAAATTACTGAAAGAGTAAAACTCTTCACATCTTTTTTTTTTTATTCAACAGTCACAAGAACATTTAAAGAAAGCAAGTTAAAAATAGTTCATGCATTGACAAGAATTGGCAGATTAATTGGCAGTCAATTAATTATAATGATAATGATTTAATATTATGATTTCTCTCAGTTTCTTTTCTTTTTTGAATTTGGACATTTCGGAATTTGCTCATTTTTATTTCTGTAAGTGATGAGTTATTTTTCACCATTTTTACAATTATTTGAAAAGGGGCTGAAAAATTAAAACAAAGAATTTTATTCAAATTCTTTGGGTCAACTATTATTGTTGATGAAATTGTATTCAGTTAAAGTTAAATAAACATGAAAATTGAAAAATTTAGCTAGCAGCCTGTGCGCTAGTCAACATTGAAAAAAATTAGTTGTGGTTTATTCTATTCTAATTTTTTCCTCTATAATATGCTTTCAATATAGATACATATATGAAATAGAAAAATGGAATTAAAAAATAATAACATTGCTTTAACCATAAATTTTTGTAAATAAATAAAAATAAAATAAATTAAATTTTTTTTTCAAAAGAAGATATTTAACAATTAAATTTTTTGTTAAATGAAAATGCAGCAGGAGAGAGTGGGAAATAATGAGAGAAGGGACATTACGAGCGCGTACTAAGTAATATATTTGAATTAACTATTTCTACAGTACAGAATGGTAGGTTGTACTTAGTCTTTTAACAGACAAAGATCAGCCATTGAATATATATGCTTCAGTAGAGAGAACCAATGGAAATCTAAAGCAAACACATTGTTTTAAATTGCAGGTTAATAAAATTAAACTTTTAATCAGTTGAATCATAGATTAAGATAGAAAACATATGATAGAATATGGTAGTACATATCAAGTACTGTTGGGGAAAATCTATGGTTTTGTGTTATATCATCATTAAATTATTTCATTGAGAGGTTTTGTTGGGACAATTAACAAGGGTTTAGTGGAACTTAAGTAAACTAACTTTGTTTGCAATTTTTTAAAGAAATTATCTTTAATATCTCACTCAACCAAGTTACTAAACTTTTTAAGCTAAACATGTACTTAGCTTTGAATACCCTATACTATGTATTTAGCTTTGTAATTGTCATGCAGGTCAACACCTCCCATATGGGTCATTCTAAAGAAAACTTAACTTTTGAAAGCAAATATTTTTCAATTTCGACATCTTTTGTTTTCTTTTTTTTTCATCCTTACATAAGAGATACCTCATCACCTACTAGAAGTGACCATATACAATGGCCCAGCTAAGTTCCAATTATTTTATTCTTAAAGAAAAAAATGCCTTGTTCACGGAAATAAAAAAAAACTTTTAATGTTTAAAAATCGAGGCAAATAGTAATTTTGTTAATTGTGCAAACAATCAGCTATTTGAATGATTAGTGGGAACATAATATTAAGCTCTCTTAATTAAAGTACAGCATAATTAGTAGTTTGAAATGTACTTTAAAAAATCATATTTAGTAAATTTGAGGATATACTGGCAATTTATAATTTTGGTAGAATGCCTATTATTGATGTATTTCCCCTCCATCAGTTATTTTCACCTCAGAAATAATGACATTAATAAGGTCTGTCACAGAGGTTCCATTAATATAGGCCTAATAGATACATTTTCATGAAAATTTTTTTTCTTCGTTGCTACAATCTGCACATGTTAAGCATATGACAACATGTTTACTTCTTTTTTTACATTACATTAATTTTCATCCCTGAAATTTAAGTTCACGGAGGTGAAAAGTCAGAATAACCACACTAAGTTTTTGAAGCAAAATCTATCTTTTCGTCTATCGGCAAAAATCTCACAACTTCAACTATGGCTGAAAATAAACAAGGGTGCTCCCCTGTATCATGGAAAATAAAATTTGATGTCATTACAGCCACGTGTTAATGAGGAATGGCACTTTGTATTTAGGTAACGGAGGTGATAATTTATTGTGTGACATGACTCCTTGTCTTTCTAAAATAAACTAAAACATAATATTAAAAAAATAAATATAAACAATCAGTATTTGAGATACTTGTGAAAGGAATAATAAATAAATAAGAATATAATTTTAATTAAACAAGTGTTTAAGCAACATAAACAGCTGCACAAGGTGTGTGACATGCCACGGAGGTGAGAATTCACATGTTGTGAACCAAAAATATACTAAAATAAAAATTAAAATTTTTTTGGCAGGTTTAAATAGATATATATTTTTTTGATGAAATTAAAAATCATTGTTAAATGAATAGTTCCTTAAAGTTTTTATTGTAAAAGGCGGGGTGACAGAAAATTTATTGAAGAATGACCCATATGAGGCAGTGAGAAGCAAAGGGATGTAAGTGGCAAAATTAAAAATTTGGAGATAACCAGTACACATGGTAGGTGAACCTTTCGTCTGTCTTGGGGCAAGAGATGGTACTAGTAGCCCTGGTAGTTGCTGCTATACAGCATGATTTAAAAAAAAAATCAATGAAAGCCTACCTAGGATGTTATCTTTAAACCTGTTATACTTAAAACTTGAAAATGTCCACTCACATCTCTGCTTCTCACTGCCTTATAAATGTGGTTTTTGTAATCCGAAACGACGATCAGTAGTGAAATGAAAACTGCCTTTCTTTGAGACTGCATTGTTTGACATTTAATATTGGCAAAATGGTCCCATTATTAGTAACAATCGTTAACAGCATTTTCGTTCCATTTGATAGCATAATAATTTTCAATAAACCTCAGATTCCTTGCATAAAACCTAGATTTTCACCTTTTGCCCATTTTTCTTACATTCGGCCAATGGTGCGTTAACGCACTATTAAATTTGAATAACAATTTTGAAGTTATTTTAATGACATTTGCTTTATTTTCAGTTTATTTATAGAACTTGCAACTTTAAACCAATAGAGAAACATTTGATTAATTTCAAGTGGATTAATTATACATTTTCAAAAAACCAAATTGGGCAATAACAGTTTCAAGTTCATTCATTCTTCAGAAATTGTTTGCACCTGTTGAATTATTATTACTTTACACATAGATGTCTTTAAAGATCTTAAAAAAAGCATAAAAATAAAATTAGTAAAAAAAAAATGCATCACCGTGTTATTTAAAAAATATTTATTGAAATGGTGAGTTTGTGCACTGTTGGCTGAAAATGGGTTAGTGAAATTTTAGATTTAAAAACTGTTATAATTTAAAAAAAAAAAAAAAAAAATTAAAAAAAATTTATATATATATGGAAACATATCAAAATACCACAAGAAATTTTGGTTTAAGTCCAAATAGATATTGAAATGAAGTGAAAACATAGTGCACAAAAACTTGAACTAAAGCAGGAAAGCTCAGCTTTAAATTGATATCTATGTCAACAAATACTAATCATGATATAACAAAATCATTGTTATTTCAAAGTAACATTTTCTTTATTAACGCAAATTTCATACTTCATTATGATATTTCATATTTGAGATCCATCTATTTTACAATTTTTATATATTAAAACAAATTTCCTTTTTTTTATGATTGCTTTTAAGTGAGCTAAAACCTAATGTTAATATTCATCTGATTTATAAATATGCTACCATAAAATAAAAAGTTCTAAAATAAATCGATATTTTACACAATAATGCGTATTATACAACTGCATGTGTGATAATTTGATGTAAAACTGTTCCTTTTATAAGGATTAATACAGGATGTTTGAATCAAATGTACCAGAGTTGAGCATTAGATTTAAAAAAAAAAGTTTAAGCGCTTCAAGGGCAGTCAAACAGGGGGGCTGACAAAATTTAGCAGTCAAATTCTTGGAGTTTGATGAATTTTTCTTTTCCTTTTGCCTAATGCAACAGCATTTCTTTTATAAGACGACGACAACAAGAGACGACATAAATTCTTCTCTGGAATGCAGAACAAAAATCCATAACAACTACAAAAAAAAATTTGGAACAGTTTTTGACAGTTTGTAAAAGAAACACACCTCAGGATAAGAGCCTAAAGAAGTGACACAAAACTTTTCTTGACACAAGAATTGTCCAGAAAAGTTTACGAAGGGAGCTCACGTGGAAGTGTACTGAATTTTTTAATAAAACCTTTGTTTGTATTGGTATCTAATTTTAAAGTTTTCTTATGCTTTTAAACATTCTATTAAGTATAGCTACTATGCCTCAAAACTCAAATTTTGAATTGGTAGCCAATGGCTACCAGATCCTCACAAAATGGTAGCCAAATCTCAAAAAATGATAGCCAAACTTTATTTTAATTTAAATTATTTAATTTATTTTAATCCGTTTATTTATTTAGTATTTGTGCGTATATCATTGGCGTAGCAAAGAACGTTTCTTATAAAATAATAATTAAAAATAAATAAGTAAATAAAAAATATTAAAAAAATAAAATAATATAAAAACGAGCTAAAAATAAAAAAGGAAAAGAGGGTTGAGGAAAAATTTTGGAGGGGGGGATTGAACTTGGGAGGAACGGGCACTCCTGCCCAGATATTATTTAACACATCTTTTGCAAACTATAATCTGCATTAATTTATCTTTAAGCAAAACACATCAGGATAAAAAAAATAAATAAATAAGATTATTATTATTATTAATTTTTTTTTTCAGCTTTCAAAACTTCTAGAAACGTCACAGCTTTCAACCAAAACACAAGTTAGTTCCTTGATAAAGAAAACAACAAAATACCAAAAACTTGAACAGAATGTAAAACCTAAACCATTTGTGATTCTACAAAAATATTTTTTTGTTTTTACAAATGCATGCAGAATTTTATAAAAATCGAAGCCAGAGTGTCAAAAAATGAATAAATAAAAGAAATGTAAACAATATAAAACAAAACGAAAAAAAAATAAAAAGTGAAATAAAAGATCCAGCAGAAGAAAAAAAGGGTTTCAGCCGTATTCTTTCCACCTTCTCCAGATGCAGGAATGCCATTTTTTTATTATTTATGTGTTTTATAAATACGATTGTACTTCTCTTTATTTATTTTGGAACACACATTTTCCTCTTCTAAATGGTGAAAATGGACAATCTACAACGTGGCGCCATTTTGAAAACGCGAGAGGCCATTTTGAAAATTTACCGCGGAACTTAAAAATAACAACTTTTTTAAGGAGAAATAAAGTAAATAAACGGATATGTCTTCTCCTCCAGTAGGTTTTTTATTTTAAAAAGAAAAAAAAAGGAAAAACTAACAATATGATTAAAACAAAAAATCAAAAATCTTGCAAAAAAACTTTTTTTTTTCAGCGATATAGTTTTTACCTTGTCTCGGTGCATTTTGACTCAAAGGTGCCATTTTTTTTTATTCATATGTAAACCAAATGTACAAGATTAATTCTTTTTATTTTGGAAAGGACATTTTCGTCTTAACTGGTAAAATAAACAATAACAAAGTGACGCCATTTTGAAAACACGTAATTTAAAAATACAGCAAAACGAAGAAATAGCCATTTGTTAAGGAGAAATAAAGTTGAAAAATGAATTTAAGATCAAAAAAGTGTAATTTACTAAATTGGTGTATGAAATTTGTCTATTTTTACGATCGCGTGTAAAGAAAGCCGAGTTTTCGAAATAGCAAGTTTTGTAACGAATTTGCCGTCGTGATTGTGATTTTTGTTTCTATTCAAAACAAGAACACATAGCACAATTAGCCACAATTACACATAAATATAATAATATATAAAATACATTAAATTACTAGCATTTCGTGGTAAAATAATTCTTAATGCTGGACTTAGAGACATCAAAAAGAAGTTTCCTCAGTTTGCCTCCTCCACGGGAATTCATTTTAGTCGAAAATCTTGTCAAGGCAAAATGATTTGTTTCCTGAACAGATAACTTCAGCTTCAGAGCAGCAAATGTGCGGGCAAAAAAATACTTTGGGTGTCGTTAACAGTACCTCCCATCCTTTCTCCTCCCCTATCCGATGGCCGAAAGTTTAGTGAACAAGAGGACAATACTCCCCCCCCTTCATCCCCAGTGATCCGAAAGCCGAACTTTTAATGGACAAAAGAATTTGGGGAAAGGTCACATGTCAAGACTATAGGTCTGGGAAGGTTGCATTGGCGAATGGTACCCACATTGGCGACTAAGGTGAAAATAATGGTCGCCAAAATTTGAAAATTGGTCGCATTTGGCGACCGTGAATTTTGAGCTTTATGTATATATATATATATATATATATATATATATATATATATATATATATATATATATATATATATATATATATATATATACAAAGGCAAATCAAATATAAACCAGAATTTAAAAAAAAAATTGTATCAACCAAGAAAAAAAAAACAATTACATACACAATTCTTCCTTTGATACACATTTTCTCCACTAGATTGCCAAGTTCCTGATGCTGTTGTGATAGAAAGGAGAGAGACATGTGCAGATAAAGTTACACACAAAACTCTTCTACACTTGCATCATCATCAAATTGTTAGCCTCCTATGTCTTTCTTGAGAGGTCCAAACAAATTGCAGTCAGAGTGAAAATCTGGACTGTACGAAACGATTTCTAGACATGGCTGATGAAATTTTTTCCCCACTTTAAAGCAGAAGCATGCGCCCTTGCATTTTCATGGAGAAGAATGAAGTTACCACTTGTTGTTTTTTGCTAGGATATGCAGCTTGTGCTTTATACAAAAGGCTACAGTAATAGCTTGCATTAGTTTTTCTTCAATAATGTCACAAATGGCAAAAATGTTGTCTACAGTGATGCTTGTCTGCAGTTTCTTTTCATCAGGTTAATTTTCTACAGCTTCTCCTCCTGCCATAAATTTTTTTAGCTTACTCTTACACTTGAGTGTGCAAAGTCGTGATTGCGATTTTTGTTTTCTATTCAGAACAAGAACACATAGCACAATTAGCCACAATTGGACAATACTCCTCCCCTTCCCTCCTTCATCCCTAGCGATCCGATAGACAAACTTTTAGTGGACAAAAGAATTTGGGGAAAGGTCATATATCAAGACAATAGGTCAGGGAAAGTTGCATTGGCGAATGGTAGCCACATTGTTGACTGAAGTGAAAATAATGGTCGCCAAAATTTGAAAATTGGTCGCATTTGGCGACTGGCGACCGCGAGTTTTGAGCTTTAATAGCTACCACTCCAAATTCAGTACATTTGATTCAGACACCCCATATATTTGTTTTTGCTAAGTTAATAATTTGTAGTCCAGGATTTTCTATTTACCTAAAAAGGGAATGTTTTTTTTTTTAACTAGTTTTTTTCTGGAATACAAAAAACAGACAGCCCTCATTCAAGGTACTCAAATTTTAAAAACATTTCAATAACTGGATCAATATTGAACTAATGACCTCAAATCAAAATTTACCTTAATATTTCTCAAACAATTTTATTTGAGAAATTATTTTCCAACTTTAAAATTACAAATTGTTAAGAGGGGAGGGGGGATAAAACATAAGTTTTTTATCACGAAACTTAATGCATAGAAGTCATTCAAATAGCCATTTAGGTAGAACATTACTTACATTTTAACAATGGTTTTAGAAAGAAAACGTCCACGTCATACATTGTCATTTCTTTTTTAGACTTGTCATAAAGTCCAATTTTCAACCTAAACAGAGCCAGAATAAATATGATGTTAAAATTAAACGCAATGTAATAAAATGGTTTCAAAATACTGCTAGTAAGAAAAAACAGAACAAAAAGAGCAACAAAAAAAATCAATGTTTAATAAAATCAAAGAACAGATGAAAATAGAAGTGGAAATCAAAATCATTTAAAAGACCTAATGGATTTGAGTAGTAGGGATGCACTGGATAGTGAATTTGCCGGATACCAAATTTCGGATATCCAGTCTCTCTTTGCATTGGGATTTGGATATCCGGCTCAACAATAGCTTTCAGTTATCTATCACATGTTTTTTTTTTTCCATGCAATGCTCTTTCAAAACAATGAACCAAACCTTTTTCACAAATCATTTCTTTTAAAACATATTAAATACATTTCATGATAAATTATAATACCCCTACATTTTAATGCTTAGTGTACTGAAGTAATGTTGCATCATACAAAATGAAACATATAAAATATTTTGTTTTATTTGCACAAATTTTTTTTCACGAAAACAAACTGTAGGCAAAAAATATTTCGGTAAATACCTATGGTTTAAATTTATAAATTATAGTTAGCTTAAACAGTGGAACTCTTTTCTATTTCGGGAATCCTTCAAATAACAGGGGGGCGACAGGAACTGTGAAAAAAAGTTCCCTGACTTTTCCCTGATTAAGTTCATCAAATTTCCCTGATTTACGTTACCAATGATAATGGTTTTCTTTCTTTGCTCTACTTGAAATCCATTGTATATCTGTATAAAATGCAGTATTTTTAACGTTTTAAGCTGTGTAAAGTTGTTGAACTAAAGATATATTTTCAAAAGATGTTACTTTTTTATTTAATAAAATGGTTCAAAAAATATATCAAGTCAATCTTGGAATCTTGGGGGGGGGGGGGGGGAGGGAACCTACAAAACAGTACATTAAATTTTTCTACAATGGAAAGATTATAGAAAATTAAAAAAAAATACTTCACTTCCAGAAACCACTTAGCATGAGAATTTTAAGAAACTATTAAAATTACTCTTAAAAACATATGTGTATTTAAGATAGAACTAAAAAGTAATTAAAGTCATTTTGAACTAAGTTTTCAAACAGTATAACAATTGTTGCAAGAATAACAAGTAATAGTGAAAGAATAGAATATTTATGCAAAACAGATGAAATCATTTGACATCCATTCATAGGGAGCTTTTCTCTAATCAAGAACATAGGTTTTAATGAATGAATACAGCATTTTAACAATAAAAAAAAAAAATTACTTAAGCACACATTTCAGTATGTAATGAAAAAAAAAATCTTAGATTGCTTTTGTAACAAAAAACTTTGAAATGCAAGAAGAAAAAAAAGCAATTAGTTAATTTCAAAACATATAAAAGAATACAACTTGGTAATAAAATTAAAGAATCACTTAAGGCTGAAGAAAAGAAAACCGTTATAATCTGCGGTGGCAACAAATAGTATAACGGCAAAAAACAAAGTTTTTTTTATTGAAAGTTCAGTTTTAGCAATTAAATTGAAAATGCAAAGAAGTGATAACTTTTAAGCTTTTATAGTATTAATTCAAAAACCAAAGATTTCTTCTTGAGATTGTGATTACAGTACGCTAATCACTTCAAGACAACGGAATAAAGGCAAAGAAGCTAAGGCATTAATGAAGGCTTCCTCTTTGCCTGTATGGTTGTTTATTTTACGTAGCATTGAAAGCGTAAAAGGAAATTTCAAGCTAGGTAAAATAAACAACCTAACAGACACAGAAGCAATCTTAGGAAGTTCATCCTTTGGTTAATAAGTAAGATTCAATACTTGGACGTTGAGGAAAAAAGATGCACAAATATGCGGCAGTGTATAATCACACCTCATTAATTTTACTTTTTTTTTAAACAGATCATTGGCAGAAAATGCGTAGGGAATTAGAGTACTTAATTTTGTAAAGCAAAAAAAAAATTTTTTTTACTTCATAAAATAAATTTTCCCTGATTTTTTGTTATTTTTTCAAAATTCCCTGATATTTCCCCGACTTTTCCCTGATTAATAAAGTTCCTTGACTTTTCCCTGATCTCCCTGATCTGTCGCCACCCTGAATAAGTTTTTATGCGTGCAGTACTAGCATAAAATATTTTATTAATACTATATTGCTGTTCAGCTGATTTTTGCCAAAAAAAAAAACCTGACCTTGGTTAAATTATTTCCTTTTTTGTAAAATAAATTACTATTATTCCACTTTACTAAAATTAAAAAGGTTTTGGTTAAGGGGGACTTTTGTAAAAGGCTCCTTTACAGTTTGTTGCTGCCCATAAATAATGCCCCTCCCCTTTTTTAAAAAACAAATCAGACTCTCCCTACCCCTGTGTCATACATCCTCTTATCCAATCCCTTCATCACACGTAATACTGTTTTACAAGTAAGCATATTGTTATAAAACTGATGTTACACTTCTTATGACCTCTCCCTTGTCATAACAGTCAGTTTCATGAACCCCTCAAAGAGAGACACCATTTGTAGACAATCCCTTTATGCAATTCTGATTTTTGTTAATTATTGTTTTCTCCCCCTGAATTAAGGTCTGTATGCATCTTTATATGTTAAAAGAAAGTCATGCCAAAAGAAATTGTGTCTGTGGATATGGACTACACAGCACCTACAACATTGAAATTTGGTACAGAATTATTATGGATCAACAGCAAGGAATCTCCCTCCCTCTTATTTTCTGAACAAGCAATAGCCCTGAGCCATAATATTACGCGTGACGGACTACCCCTATAAAAAACACAAACAGGAGTGATTTTTCATGCAAGCCAAGCGACCTTATACAGAGCTGCCACTGAGTTCCACAAATAAAAATAGTTGCTTTTGTAGTTTGTAGTATAAAAAGGCTTGTTTTTGCATTGTGTATACTCGGGGAAGAGTGCATGTTATTGAATACTTTAGCGGAAAAGCTTCTGGGTGATGCTCAACCTAACCTTTCTTCTGTGCATCATATAGTGACAGCTCTTTTACTTTTTCCACAGTGCACTGAAAATTTAAGTGACACATAGCTGCGATCCACACAGCTACGTGTTCCTTTCTCATTGTCCTTAATATCACCCGTTGTTTACTAATCCTACGCACATGCTAGTTAGTTACCAAAGGGGTGAGAAATATATTCTCTGCTGCTTTGGGCTATATTGGGTAAGCCCAAGGGATTGGGGCCAGGATGTTTCTCTCCTTTCTCCTACATTATGATCAGTATATAGAGGGGTAATAATTGAAGGGGGTAAACAGTAGATTTCATAACACTGGGGTGTTCATATTACAGGGTGTTCAGAATACAGAGAGGTCATCCTATGCTAAGTCTATGGAGTTTCACTGGGATCATCGAAATGTGTTCAGAATATTGGGGTGTTCACATTAGGGAGTGTTCAGATTAAGGATGCGTCGTTCATAAACAATTGGGTCAAAAAGAACAAATCCTTATAATGAAAGGATCGGTTCATTCACGTAAAATATGAACAACTGTTCTTCTGAACAGTTAGCAGTTTGGAACATTGAACATGGATGAACTTGTGATAAAATGTTTTTATTTTTTCTTTAAATTACATTTATCTTCAAATTTTCAACTCTCAATCAATCTCAAATTTCCTTTTTCTCAGTGCAGTGCAATATATTCACTTCAAACCTTTTTACTTTCTGCTTTATTCATCATTTTCTTTTATTGTTGCAGTTCCTTTGCAATTTTCCAATGTATCCATTTTAGTAATGTTTTGTGTAACTTGTTTGGACCACTAAGAAAATGTTTGCACTTTCCACTTTTTGTCCCTCGCACCTGCTAAAATCCTCCTCATGCTTGCTGTTGCTAAAATTATTTCTAAAAATACCTTTTATCACCTTTCTGGCAATCCTTTTTGTCTTCTATAACATTCCTATCAACTATATTGATTTGGCTTTATTTTCAACTTGGTTGGTGATTTCCTAGTTGCTTATTCAAACATTCAATATCCAGAGATTTTTAATAAGGATTATTAATGTTGAATTTTTCTTCAGATTTAAAGAAAGTGTTGCTTTTTTTTCTGTTTTCATGGGTACTGTGGAACAATGCTGAAGTTCCCCATAATATTTGGAGAGTTTTTTTTTTTTTTTAATTAAGTTATTTGGTATTCAGCCTGAGCTACCAATATATTTGTTGTTACTTTTTTCGTTTTTCATGGTCTATTGGTAGTATTATATGTTGTATACAGGATGTTTCAGTTAACTGTTTCAAAATTCCTAAGAGAGGTAGGGTGCATTATGAAGACTTGAAATCATAAGCAATGCGGGGTTGAAAATGCTTTCTTTGGGCGGCGATGTACACTGGTGTGCAAAAATGAAGGACGAGACTGTTTTTTCAATATAACTTCGTACAAAAGCTTTCCAAATCAACACATTTAATACCGTAAGATCCAATACGTAAGGACATGTGTAATGTAAGCAACACTTACTAAAAGAGAAATCAGAGGGATAAAAAGAAGCTTTATTGAAATAGTAGCATGGAGTGCAATGCAACTGAAGGCCGAAACATTCCTGTGATGGGTGTCCAGCAAGAAATATCCGGTCTTTAGTATGGGATATGATCTCCCCCGACTGCTAGGCAGGTTTCACAGCGTCTGCCCATGCTGAGAATGAGGGTGTCAATGAGTTGTTGAGGCATTGCTGATCATTGGTCTTGCAGCGCCAATTGAAGCTCCCAAATCGTTACTGGTGGTAAGGTACGAGCTGCCAAGCGTCTGCCTAGAAAATCCCATACATGCTCGATGGGATTGAGATCCGGAGATCATGCCGGCCAATCCATACGTTCAATATCCTCACTCTCTAAGAGCTGTTCGGCAGCTACTGCGCGATGACATGGTTCATTGTCGTCCATGAAAAGGAACTGCGGACCCATAGCACCTCCAAAAAGACGCACATGTGGAAGAAGAGTCTCGTTACAATAACGGGTCTCGTTGACTGAGCCTGCGTCGAAGATGTGAAGGTCTGTACGACAACCAAGCATGATGCTTCCCCAAACGAGAACACCGCGACCTCCATACCTGTCCCTTTCAATGATGTTCGAGGGATGATTGCGGCTTCTCTGCTCTCTCAGGATGAGTATGCGATGAGAATCGCTACTCAGACTGAATCTGCTCTCATCTGTAAAGAGTACTCGTCCCCATTCATTGTCTCTCCAATTCCAGTGTTCCCGGCACCACAGAGAACGCCTTCTCCGATGGGCAAGCGTTTAGAGGTACACACCGTATAGGGCGTCGTGCAAACAAACCACCCTGTGCAGTCTTCTGGCCACGATAAAACGCGATATCGGTCGTCCAGTCGCCTGTGTCGTGTGTCTAGCGATTTCTCCCGCCGTCTGCCCCCCGTTTCTTCTGGCCTGTAAGACAATATACCGGTCATCTGCGGGTGTGGTTCCTTGTGGACGACCACTACTGAACCACCGGATAGCTGTTCCTGTAGTCTGAAATTGTTTCCAAAGTCGTGAAACGATGCTGTGAGCAATTCCGAACTCTGCAGCCACACTTGTCACACTGCGGCCTTCCTCCAACTTCCCAATGATTCGACCTCGGGTAAAAGCATCCAGATGTCGTCTAACAGATTGATTATTCGCCATTTCTCGCTGAGGCAGCAACTCTGTGTGATTTTAACTGCTATACGGCGTGCAATCTCATTGCCAGAAAAACTGATCTTACACCAACAACATGCTTTATACTACTCAGACTCCCCCATTACGTTTGCCTGCATATCTGCGCATGTGCTACCGTACATCACCTTACTTAATCTCCTGATTGGTCTTTCTGTCCGCTCTGCCTCTTCGTTCAGCTGATATGCTAACTTTTCGACTTCGTCCTTAATTTTGGCACACCAATGTATACAGAAGCACCATTAGGACAGAGACTATACATAAAAAATCTTTTTAATTTGATATTTAAAACAGCAAAAGGTACGTGGGTCAAAGTAAGTATTCAAAGTGTTTTCCACTGGTTGCAATGCACCTCATATCTTTGGCGCATGGAACTCCGGAAAGTCTGGAATACTCCCAACATATCTCAAATTTCTCGGGTTGAGAAATCATTTTGGACCCTTTATTACTGTATGATTTCGAGTCGCCACAATGCACCCTATCCCTCATAGGGGTTCTGAAACAGTTAACTGAAAAACCCTGTATATACAAATGTTGTAGCTGAGTAAAAAAAAATATTTCAAGTAACACTCCTCTTTCTTTTGGGTAGATGTCATGCTTGACAGATGTTTGTTTTGGGGTCAAAAAAGGTCAGTTTCGACAATTTACTTCAGTTATTATTTAAAAAGCAGAAGTTTACTTAAAAAAAAACTTTATTTTGAAACCAGTTCACAGTAAATTGGCTGCAACTATGTTAATTCTTTTTAAATTAATAACATCTTGTCCTTTTACAAATCATATTCTGAATTGCTTTAAAAGAACACTAGTTCTGTAATTACTTCAACATTTGCGTTATATTATATCATGAAATGCTTTCACCTTCTTTACTTGCTGACTCGCCACACGTTCTGAAGTCTGCGAAGCTTCTTTTAGGGTATGTGTCTCAAACTCAATGACGAAGAAGCAGATTGTGCTTATCTGAACATTCTATATCGGACCCCAAATAAAATATTTTTTGATTAATTTTTCATAGGCATATTTTCTTACTTTTAGCTGATTTCAGTTATTTTTTCTTCTAAGAATATTACTGATCTAATGATACATTTCAAATGTACATGAGTATGTTGTGCAGAGAGATCACCTGCAACTTTTTTTAAATGAACCAAGTCTTTCAAATGAACAATCAAAAGAATGAATTATGAATCATTTTTAATGAACGGATAATCCAATCATTTTTAATGAACAGATCATTAAAAAGAACGACATTGCCTACCTCTAGTTCAGATAAAGAGAATCCACTGTGTAGCAATCCCAAAAGCAAAGACATAATAAAATTAATACGATACTAAAATCACACATTTATGATAGTGAATATCTTGACTATATTTCATTTTCTTACTTTTAAAAAGCTAATTTTCAAACAAATAAACCTGGTAAAGCATTCTTGTTTTTTTTTTTGCGGGGGGGGGGGGGAGTAGGGGGCAAATGTTAAAGAGTACGTTCAATTTTTTTAACCTTTTTTTCGCCCTAGAAAAGAAAAAAAAGAAAAAAACAGGTCTTCTAGTTGCATTTTCACTAAAATAGCTGCTGCATTTTGTTACAATTGATTGCATTTTAGTCTTTGTTGCCCATATTTCACTAAAATAGTAGCCATAATCATCTTTGCTTCAATATAGTAGCCTCAGTTGTCAGTGATGATGTCAGAAAATGTATATTTCAATTCAAAATTCAAAAATATTTTTCTGCTGTGCAAACAAAAGTACAAAGAATATTTCAGGGAATTTACAGGACTTTATCTTAATTACACGATTTTTAAAAAAAATTAGAGTAGAGCGGTCTCAGAGACCTCGCATCCCCTGTTGTGTCCTCCTTTTTTCACCTCCCCTGTTACGGGTTTAAAAAAAAAGGCTTTTTTTTCCACATTTAAACTGACACTTAAAAAAAAAGTCCTAGTTGTCATGAGTCAAAGAAACTGATCTTTTATGTTTTGTTCTCACAGAAACTCATTTCCATGTGCATATTATTATTTACAAATGTTTTATGGCTCATACATATTTTTAGCGGTTTAAATACTTTGCAGGATGAAATTTAACAAGATAATAAAAAGTAAAGTTTCTATATTTTATTTTAAATGTCTTTAATTTAAGACTAAAGTACCCAAATGTTATTATCTCAATTGCCCCCACTGTTAGTAAAAACTAAGCAAAAATTATTTGTAAGCAAACAAACAAGTACACAATTTGGTGGTTTTATTTTTAAATATTGATGAAGTTAAGGGGGAAAAAAACATTTAAAGTTAAACTTTCATTACAAATTAGTCAACATAATCATTTTTAAATTTGTTCCCAGTTGTTAGTGCTATTATATTGTTAATGCATAATTATTTTTTAGAAAAAGCTGAAGAGAAACTTAAAAAGGAAATTGCGAAAAAGCAAAAAATGTGGAGAGCTTCCCTGCCCATTACAAAGTTGAAGGTATAATCTGTAATTTTTGTTTTAGAAGCAGAAAATAGGAAAGGAAGCACGAAGTCTCATTTCATTATCCAAAAAGTTCAAAGAATAGATTTTTATTGAATTTTTTTTCTCCCTACATTATTACCAGATGACCTGCCGGATATCTGTCTTAAAACTGTTGGGTATACAGTCTGAAGTGGAGTGGCTGAATCGGATACTGGATAGTTAAAAATCAATTGGATACCAAATAGATACTACATATCCAGAGCATCCCTATTGAAAAGTTCAACATTCATTGCAATACTTTTTCTTTACACTACTTTTATAAAAATGAACAAAAATTATGCAAAACTAATAATATCTTTCACTAGAGCATTATACATATTATTCAAGTAGATGAAAAGTAATCAGTATTTCATGAAAGTATTTTGAACAAAGAAATAAATAACATATTTTAATTAGAAACAAAACTTACACTGATGAAGTAACGTTTGTCAATTCATTGTTGTAGTTATATCCAACGTAGGTTAATCTGCCATTATTTACCACCTATGTTAAGAACAAAAAAGTTTTAAAATTATAATGCAAATTCATGGTTAACAATTAATAGAGATAAGCATAAAAAAATAATGTTTTTTGAAATCTAGAGTGGACTCTCATTAATCTGGCCGAATAGGTGATTCAGGTCGTCTGAATTAATGAAAGTACAGATTAAACAAAATAACCAATAAATTGATGCTAAGCTACATAAATAAACTACTGTGCACAGTAAAAGTTGTATTTTGAATTCAAGAAAACGAAATCTAAAACTGCATTAGAGAAAAATAAGTGTAGTATGTTCAAACATATATTTTAAATGCCTACAAAAATACATTATTGCGCTAACTCTCCTTTTATTTATACAGCATTTACATCTAAATGGATGCCTGGATTAAGTGAAGACTGGTTTAATTAGGTTCTGGATTAATGAGGCTTACTGTAATTGCAATCCACACATTAATTTTTTTAATGAATGATTGCATTCATATATCAGCCAGCAGCAACATATTTTTTTATTACTTCATATTTTTGCAAAATAAATTGTCTTGAAATCCTCTCGTCACTTAGCAACTTCGGCGCCATTTGAACATCTTGGATAAGTATATTAAATAACTTGATTGGCTAAACATATAGGTACCAGCAATGAAAAAGGATGAATTTTATTAAAAAAATTTAGAAACATGTTACAGGGTTTAAGGAACCCTTTAATCCCCCAATAAAATGCTGGCCATCCCCCAAAGAGCAAGGGCTCACACCCCCTAAAGCAAGAGCCAAAGAAAAAAATACCCAAAATAAGTCCCAAAAAAAAGAGAAAAACTTACAGTATATTATGAAGTTGCTATAAACTTAAATACATATGCATGACTGGCTACTTAAATGAATCTTATCTATATTCTACAAATTATTTATACATTTTGTTATCCACATCATTTTGTATATGTCCCCAAATTTTGTGTAAATACTGTTCCCAAGTAGAAAAAAAGGTTAAAAGTAGGTGATGCAAATTAGCTATAAAATAATTTTCAGTACAAAGAACTTGCTTGCTTCTCTGCAGAAAAGCAGCATTCAAAATAATCAACACATCTTCTATGATCTGAATCTTGTTTTAACTTCAAAGACCTATGTGTCGCTTTTATTAAGGGGGTATTCTAGTCTAGAGGCTTGTTTTTAAGGGCATAATAGAAAAAAACCCAGTAGCTATTTTCATTATATATGTTTATCAGTTTTTATTAATGCTTAAAAAGTATAAAAATGCATAATAGTTGGAAAACAAAATCAAAATTGAAGTTGGTGGCGGCTGGCAAAGGGGGGACTCTATAAAAAAAGGGGGGGTCTCCTGGTTGACATGATTCCAATCCTCCAGGTGGTCTGAAACATGTAGTTGAGGTTACATCTCATTAAAATAGGATGTACAATTGTCTGGACGTAGCCGATTAGAAAATAAATTTTTTCACAAAAAGGCGTTGTTTTGAGAAAAAAAAGTTCAATTTTTAGGCTCCTTTTTAAAACTTTGGTATTTTTTAAAAATCAAAAAATACAAAAACCCCTGCATTGAGACAATTTTGATAGTACTAAGAAAGTATGTACCAAATTTCAAGTAAATCTGTGCATTAGAGCTTGAGATATCTTGTCAACCGTATTGAAAAAACTAGTTTTGAGAAAAACGCATTTAAAGTTTGCAGTCTCATTTCAGTAGAAGAGTTTATTTTAACAAAATTAACTGTAACTACAAAAATAATTTGAGTTTCCATAAATCCTCTTAGAAACTTAAGGTCTTAAAAACTTACTACTTTACTTCTTAAAGGTCTAAACTTTGAGAATATGAAAGAAAAAAAATTGATTTTTTTGAATTTCTAGACTAGAATAACCCCTTAAAGCCATTTTTGTCCTATCTTCCAAGAAATTGAAAGTGAGTAAAAAGAATTGGTTTATTGAAAGTGTAATAACACTCTTTTATAAAATATGAATAGTTGAATCAAAGAAAAAGTTTTTCCTGCTGGGCCAAAACTATTGTTTTGTCATTTCTGTCTCTTATTTTAAAAGTGGTTTCATGTGAAATTAGTAACCTGATGATTTAGAATACTTTAATGCACTTGACTTATTTGATCTTGTTATTTTTTTAATTCTTTTGTCAAATTTAAAATAGAAAAAATTATAACATTGTTAAGGCTTTAATCAGATAAAACTTTTCTGAAAATGAAATTTTGAGTCCTATATTTATGCCACCTAGGCCAAGTTCTTCCCGTTTTCATACCATAGAACAGTGGTATGAAAACAGGAATGACCGCCAATCTACATTTCACATTAAGTGAACACTAAGATTGACTGGGGGGGGGGGAGGCATGCACAATAAATTTACACTGGTGTGCAAAATTAAGGACAAAGTCGAAAAATTAGCATATCAGCTGAACAAAGAGGCAGAGTGGACAGAAAGACCAATCAGGAGATTAAGTAAGGTGATGTACGGGAGCACATGCACAGATATGCAGGCAGTGGTAATGGAGGAGTGTCCGAGTAGTATAAAGCATGTTGCCTGTTTAAAATCAGTATTTCTGGCAAAGAGATTGCACGCCGTATAGCAGTTAAAATCACACCGAGTTGCTGCCTCAGCGAGAAATGGCGAATAATCAATCTGTTAGGCACCATCTGGATGCTTTTACCTGAGGTCGAATTATTGGGAAGTTGGAGAAAGGCCGCAGTGTGACAAGTGTGGCTGCAGAGTTCGGAATTGCTAACAGCATCGTTTCACGACTTTGGAGACAATTTCAAACTACAGGAACAGCTATCCAGGTGTTCAGTAGTGGTCGTCCACGAGGAACCACACCCGCAGATGACCGGTATATTGTCTTACAGGCCAGAAGAAACGGGGCAGCAGACAGCGGGAGAAATCGCTAGACACATGACACAGGTGACTGGACGACCAATATCGCGTTTTACCGTGGCCAGAAGACTGCACGGTGGTGGTCTGTTTGCAAGACGCCCTATATGTTGTGTACCTCTAATGCCTGTCCATCGGAGAAGGGGTTCTCTGTGATGTCGGGAACACCGGAATTGGAGAGACAATGAATGGGGACGAGTACTCTTTACAGATGAGAGCAGATTCAGTCTGACTAGCGATTTTCATCGCATACTCATCTGGAGAGAGCGGGGAAGCCGCAATCATCCCTCGAACATCATTGAAAGGGACAGGTATGGAGGTCACGGTGTTCTTGTTTGGGGAGGCATCATGCTTGGCTGTCGTACAGACCTTCACATCTTCGATGCAGGCTCAGTCAACGAGACCCGTTATTGTAACGAGATTCTTATTCCATATGTGCGTCTTTTTAGAGGCGCTATGGGTCTGCAGTTCCTTTTCATGGAAGACAATGCACCATGTCACTGCACAGTAGCTGCTGAACAGCTCTTAGAGAGTGAGGATATTGAATGTATGGATTGGCCAGCACGATCTCCGGGTCTCAATCCCATCGAGCATGTATGGGATTTTATAGGCAGACGCTTGGCAGCTCGTACCTTACCACCAGTAACGATTCGGGAGCTTCGATTGGCGCTGCAAGACCAATGGGCAACAATGCCTCAACAACTCATTGAGACCCTCATTCTCAGCATGGGCAGACGCTGTGAAACCTGCCTAGCAGTTGGGGGAGATCAATACCCTACTAAAGACCGGATGTTTCTTGCTGGACACCCATCACAGGGATGTTTCGGCCTTCAGTCGCATTGCGCTCCATGCTACTTTTTCAATAAAGCTTTTTTTTTATCCCTCTGATTTCTCTTTTAGTAAGTGTTGCTTACATTACACATGTCCTTACGTATTGCAGATCTTACGGTATTAAATGTGTTGGTTTGTAAAGCTTTTGTACAAAGTTATATTGAAAAATTCGTCTCGTCCTTAATTTTTGCACAGCAGTGTATATGGTTTCTTGCATACGTGGTTAACTTCTTTTGCGGCTTCAAATTGTGAAATGGTACTTCAACTGCAAGCCTTCAAGTTATAGGCTCACTTTCATCAGAACAGATTTTGATGCAGATTAAATAATTGCTATATATTGCTAAATTGATGTTATGTGTGAGCACTTAACATAAAAACACTTTGTTCTGTTGCTGTTGTCGTGCCTCACAACTATGGGAAAGAGGGATGCCATTGCTTCAGGGTGGACTTCTAATAAAGCAACACATAGTACATTTTTTTATTTACACACAAGACAACACAAGAAACATTTTACATCACAAGAGAGAGGAAAAAAACACACAGGGCAACTAGGAATTGAACCTCCAACCTCACACATACAAAGCATGTATTTTCACTGCCCGGCCACAGAGGTTCCGAACATAACGCTTTGGGGCACCAATATATTGTTTGCTTTAAAAATACTCTTAGTCTTTTAAAATGAAGCACTCACTTGAAGTGCCAATACATATTTTAAAGTCAATGAGAGTCGAGTTAATGAAACAACCAACTTTCTATATCATTGGTAAAATTATTTCCAGGCGAGATGGATAGTGGCGCCTTTCTGAACATTTCCAATCGCTCTTGAACTTAAGTGGCAGTTGAAAACTCATACATTGAGTGGTAAACAATATATCGTATCACATTAAAAAGGTCCCCCGTACCTATCACTATTTGTGGTTTAACCGATTAAATGAGGGGCAGAAGACGGCTCTGTTTCCGATCTAGACCAGAAGTCGAGTAATCCCTGATCCAGGTATCGATTCCCTTGAAGGACTTTGCGACCACTACATAGGGGAGACTGGGGAGGTTCGACTACACAAGAGGTTTGACCCACCCTATCCTTTTCATATTTAAACAAATTTTTAACTGATGAGTACTGGAAGGCAGCATGATATTGAGTCAAATCAAAAGCCGTTTCTATTTTTTAGCCAATTTGAAGTACAATTAAGAATAAATCACGTGTAATAGTTTTTTCACTCAAAAAAATAAAATTTTTCGTTGCAAGTTCATCTCCCCTATGTGATTTGCCATTCAATTTTACCGAAATAAGTTGCATTATTTATATACTCTGAATAATGTGCTAAAAGCCTGTATATTTAGTTGAAAAATTCACAATTTATTTTAATACATTTTTTATTATATTTTCTAAAATGGCTATTAAGGGAGGTTCGACTGCGGTCAAATTCTTCATTTGATGGTGTAACATTTTTAAAACAACGTATTTTATTTATTTGTTTCAAGTAAGATTGTGTTTAGTTCAAATGAAATAAATGTTGCTCTTAACTTGTAATTTGAGTCACTTAACATAGTATATATAATAGTCATTTGAAACACTTCCTGTTTGTGAATAGTTATGATCAAACTAAACACAACTGAAATTTGACCCCTTTTCTACTTTGTTTAATACACTTATTGAGATATTCAACCCATACAGGCCCTTATTAATCCAATTCACAACTCGTAACACCTGAACAGCAGCGCCGCTTTGCCAAAGCAGGGCCTAGAAAAGTCAAAGGAGGTAGAAAACAGATCACATTGAGAATTTTGACAGACACCCTTGTCAAAGCTGAAGTAGAAAAATGCTTAATATGAAAAATAGTAAGAAAATGTCTAAAAATATTTTTAAAAAGCAAAACGAAGATTACACTTGTTTTTAGACAGTGAGTAAAAACGTGAAATATTCTCATGTCATTAAATAAATTTATGGTTTTTCATTTTATATAATTGTTGCTTATATCATATAATAGTAGAAAATCAGATACATTAACATTTCAGTATAGTTTTTATAACTTTTATCCTCGTTCGGTAAAACCTCCCTTATGGTGGGACAAACCTTCCTCAAGTGGGGAGGTTTGATTCAGTTTGGACTCCTGAAAAATTGTTAATAAAAAAAAATATATTTAAATTTAGATAAAAAACAACAATGTAAAAAGTTGCTGAGATTTATTTCCTCTCGAAAAAAGTCAGCTAGGAATTTTTCTTATGGAAACTTTTTTTTAAATACCTTTGTAAAAAGTGGGTCAAACCTCTCCAGCTTCCCCTATTTAATGTGCCCTAACCACCATTAACTAACATGGAATATTTTTGATTCGCTGGAATTGAAACTAGGACTCTTAAGTTACGAGTCCCAATGCTTTACCAATCGGGCCAAAACAGCTTGGTAAATAATACAACAACCTTTGCATGTTGCTTAACATATGGCTGTACTGGCCTGATTGGTAGGGTTTTGAATTCGTAACTGAAAGGTCGACCGTGCACTCTAGTGGTCACCACTATTGTGCACGGAGATGGTTCCCGTTTAATCTGTCGTGGACACGAAGGCATACAAGTTCTCCTTCCAATTTGATACCTCTGAGGATTCTGGATTAGGGATCGCCAGGCTTCTGGTCTGGATTCAAAAACAGAGCTGCCTTCAGGGTCCCATCAGAACAAGTTTAGCCACGTGTAACAACAGGGGACTATGAAGTGTAGGCTAGTGTTCCAACAAACCCTGATATGTTTCTCCATGAGATGTTGCCAGATGCACTGGGCCCAGAGCCTGTTGCTTGTCGTCACTTTTGTATTTGTAAATAGCTTCACATACACAGATGATTGCACACAAAGCACCTTGCCTCTGGACACACACAGGAAAGATTTACAATGCAAAGAGAAGGAAATAACACTCAAGGCACTGGCAGGAATCGAATCCACAATCTGCGGCTAAAAAGACTAAGCTTCTACCACAGAGGTCTCAGACTAGTGTTATTTAACATGTTGACTATAGAGGTAATGCTGAGTTTTGCTACTTCTGACACTACAATCTACTTTGGATTTACATGAGAAGTGAGAAAGTAAAGCATAGTATTCGCAGAAATGAGATTGAGATATTTCAAAAAACAAAGTCTTGAATTCCATACTTACAATAGGGAAATTTTAGAATTGATGCTTTGTTCATGCTTTATTTTCAGTGCAAACCAAATAAGCCTGCTTGTACAATAAAGCTAGAGTACAATAGATGAAAAAAATTAAAAATTTGCAAATACTGCACTTTACTTTTCCATGGCAGTACTATTAACCCATTAAAAAATATTTTCTGCAGAAAAAAAGTAAACTTCCAATTCATACAATTTTTTTTTCCTTTTTAAAATTTTAAACTTTTAAAATTTGATTCTATGTCTACAATTTGATTAATTCAAATGCATTTTCTCAACTTTATACTCTTGAAATTGAAATCAACAAAACTTAGTTATGGATTAACATTTAGCACTGGGATGCAAGGCAGATGTTGCGGTTAGATGGACTGCCAAATGCGAATTCCACAGTACTTAGTTCATAAGTCATGCTTGGTATTTATTTAATCAACCCACTGAAGGGATGAGAAGCAGAGTTGACTCTGCCAAACCCAGGCATCGAACGTGGGTCTGCAGTGTGGAAGTGCAAAGCACTACCACAAAACCACAGGACTTCACTTTAATTTAGAATATGAATAAAATATTTATTAATAGTAATATTCTGATAAGGAAAACAAGGTCCAAGATATTCCTGCAACCGGCTACAATGATCTTGCGATCGACAATTTAGATAAAATAATCAAATCAAGATACAAATATGAAGGTTGTAATGTATCAAAAGAATATACAGCCCTGGGCAGGTAAATGGCAGTATTTGCAGAAATAAGCTTGAGATATTTGAAGAATCACGCTTTGGGCTCAATACCAACAATTGGAAAATGTTGGAATTCAACTTTTTTTTTCAGAGGAAATCAAATAAGCAAGCTTGTACAATAAAGCTATCGTACAATAGGTGACGAAAATCCAAGAAAAAGAAAAATTTGTAGAACCTGCCCTTCACCTACAAACGACAGTATAACGGCTTGAAACACAGGAAAAGAACTGTTCCCCAGTTTAGAGTCATTTCTGTCTCTTTTTGTAATTTCTGTTCCCATACACAAAAATTGCATTTGGAATTAACAAATCTTTTTGTGCAAAAATACTATGTGTCTATTTCATGGTCTTACTTGAAGTAGTAAAAAAACATTTGACTGGAAGAAAGACAAAGTTGAAAAGGATAAAATAGAAAGAGAAGGTTCAACAACGGCGAACAGTAGAGGTTCAATGTTATTGAAACCACTTTGTTTCTCTTTTAGTTTTATAGGCTGTGTCTTTCTGCTAATAAGCATTCTTCCTTTATTTTCTGTCCAATTGGAATTATTCTTACTTTTCTATATACAAGTGAGAAATCTTTCGTTCATAACATGATTTGTGTTCTAATTGAATCTTTTGATTGGTTTTTAACTTCTTCAATGGTGGTTTGGTTAATCCTCTAACTTAATTATTCTAACTCCTCTATTTTAACAACTATAACTCTATGTATTACTTTAAACTTAAATTTAGATTTCTCAGAACAAAAATTTCTCTGACATTTGAGGACATTCAAGAGAAAAGAGAGGATGGGGGGGGGGATGAAACCACACAGAAACTTTTACTCAACCAGGAAATGAAATTTTCTGGATATCTTCACATCTATAAGCACATAAGCTCATACATTTTAAGCATAACTTCACTCACAAGTATTTTTTTCGGCCTCGTCCTAAACTTTTCTGAACTCCTGTAAGATGTATAACTCAAACATCCAATTTTAGATGGCTTTATGTTCCCATTAGAAAATCCAACTAGAAAGATAAAAGTAAAAATTAATTATGTACAGTCTCAAATAACACAATTTGCCAACTTGAAATTCATGTATTATTTGAGATCTAAGCAAAGAAATTCAGTTAAGTGTTGAGCAGAAACTTAAGACAACAATAAAATTTTATAAAAGTTAAACAATAATCTCTATTTTAAAGACTTTAGAATAGAGATTATTGTTTATTTACAATATGACTTGAAATAAAAGTTACTTTCAATCATTTTCATATTTGGGGGGATCGTAACAGATTTTTAGCATGCTCCAAAGGGAAAAAACCCTGAAGTCTTAAAAAAGAAACAAAGTTAAGGAACCTTTACCTGAATTTTTATGTGAATTAAAATTAGTATCTATTGATAACTCAGGAAGATAAATAATCAAATCTCGCCAAAAGCTACATTACTACAAAAAAAGAAAAGATATATTTTATAATCATTAAAAAAATTATACTAATAAATTAATTTTACCAAAAGGTTTATTTCATATCTGCATTTTTTTTTATTCTATTTCTATTTTAAAATATAGGTCTAAATTTTTGCAGACAATTGTTTTCTAAGAGTAAAATATGCTATAATAATAAAGTTCCTGTATTAACCCTTAGTAGTCTGATTTACGAAAGTGATTTATTTTTAATATTACTGTGTTTGCTTGAGGGTCTAGATGAAAGGAAAAATAGCTAAAAAAATCACAATATTTATTTTACAATATTTACAATACACAATATTTTGTATTCAACAAAACTTTTAGTAAAATGTGTTTACTTGTTCACTTTGAAACGCAAGTAATATGTCATAGATAAAATAAAACAATAATGACATTTGATTTTTTTTAAAATTTCGTTGGAAAGAATATTATACAACAGTAAAATACGTACAGCCAACCTATAAAAAAAACTAATAGTAATGTGAACATTCGGTTTAAACGATTGGTATCAAAAAAGATTGGTACCAAAATTGAAACTCTAGGTTATTAAGGGTTAACAGGGTTCATACACTTGTGGTTAAAAAAAATTCCCCGACTTTTCCAGGTTTTCCAGGTTGTTTTTAAAAAAATTCCAGGTTACTCGCTCTATTCAAAATTAAGTTTAAATAGCAATATTTTCAAAATAATCAAAGTTTAAAGTAGCAATGCGGAAGAACTGAAACTTTTCTCCTTAGATTTAAAAAAAAAAAATCTTTTTTTTTTCTTTCCTAAATTTTAAGTTTTTTTAAACTTTGTTAAAAATTGTTTTAATTGATTTACTAATTGTTGAAAACAAAGTGCTTCCAACTCATTTTAGCGTTTTCTCGATGTCATGAGTAATATTAGCGTTTTGCTGTAGTGGAGCAGCAATCTTTTAGCATTTGCTTTTGGTCTTTTGGTTCACAATACTCCTTTTTATTTTCTTATTTATAAAAACACAAAACATATTGAGCAAAATACAAAGCTATTTTTCAGTATAAATATGATTAACTTGTTGCATCGATCGCCATACCACAAAATGCATAATAACAAAAAATCAACATCCGCCGATTATAGGCCAATGCCAATTATCTTTTTTCTCTATTGCTTATTAAAGAACGCTTCCATTAAAATGTTTCTTTTCTAGAAAATAATTAATTTTTAAAAATTCATAATTTGTTGCACATTTTATGTTACTTTCAATAGTTTACATAGAGATAAACATCTAATTCTGTTTTTGGAAGTTTACGTCTACTTCCATCATGCAAAGGACCAAATATGGCGACTAAGTGAAAAACTTAAGATAATAAGTAGATTTTTAAATTTGTAGCATAAAAGTAGTTATAAATAATTAATAATCCTTAAAAAACTACAGTTAAGTCAAAATAGTCAGTTTTTAGCACATAAGGGTCTAAAGCAATTAGAATAAAAAAAATTGTCCTGAAGATAAATTTTCACATTTTTCAAGAAAATAATTATGAAATATCTGAAAAAATGGCACATTTTGCGTTGTTTTCAATAGTTTGCATAGCAATAAACATCCAATGTCTTTTTCGGGAACTTCCGCACTTAAAAAGTCTTGTGTACTTCCATCTTGGGAATGACCAAATACGGCGGCTGCGCCCAAAAATAAGAAGTAATTTTTTGAATTTATAGCATGAAAACAATTTAAAAATAATAAATCTTCATGAAACTACAATTCAGTTGAAAAGATTTTAGCACAAATTGCATCCAATGAAATGAAGATTTGAAGAACAAAATTTTTCATTTCTCAAGAAAATTATTTAAAATAATAATAATAATAAAACAATTTTCAGCACATTTTGTGACACTTTCATTAATTTGCAGTTAAAGAAAACATCCAATTATGCTTTGCTTTTGGAAACTTTGGCATTTAAGGATCGTGTTTACTTCTATCTTGTGAGTGACCAAAAATGGCGACTACGTTTCACACGTAGCTTCAAAGACTTTCCGATTTAAAAAAAAAACTATTTTTCCAGATCCCCCCACCCCTATTTTCAGGCTTGTGCTTCCGAAGCAGTAAATTGTCCTCTTCTCTGTTGAGTTTGTGCATAATTTTTATTCACCCGAGGAATTATTTTCTTGAGAACTATTGAGGGTCAAAAATGGCGGCTGCGAAAGTTTTTTTTGGGTCGCCACTTGTTTAATTACCAGTTTTATTTTGCCTCAAAATTTTTACAATTTAGGAAAAATAGATAAAAAGGAAGATTAGATCCCATAAAACAAAATTCCCTGGGAAAAAATTGGAAAAAAAATTTGGGGGGCAAATTTGGAAAATTCCCTGACATTTTTTACCGTTTCATTTTCCCTGACAATTTCAGGTTTTCCCGGAGTGTATGAACCCTGGTTAAACAAAAATTTTTTTTTTGCTAAACAAGCATTCTACATAGAAATAAAATTTAAAAAAAAAATTTAAAGGGACAAAAAAGTATACTTTTACTTAAGATTATCTAATTTCATTTTTTATATTTGATTTTAGAACACAAAGATATGCTAACTTAAAGCTGTCAATTTTATTGTAGTTTTTCTTTGAAATGCATGGTATTATACAACAAAAATCTTTTCTTTTTGGAGTTGTTTCATGCAATGCACAATGAAGAAAAAAAGTTTTTTTCCCTCTAGCAAATATTGATGCAACTTTGCAGAAAAGTCACATATGACTTGACTTATTCTATAAAAAACCCAGTCCAGTAAAAGTGTTATTTCCAAAGCTCTGGAAGTAGCACTTTTATATTCCCAGGTATCATTTAACATAGCTTTGGTTAACTTTAATGTGCATTGATTGTCTCCTGAATATTCAATCACTGATTTTTCTTTTGATTTAAAAAAAATAATTGTGTACTAATAATGAATGCTTATTGTTGTTCTTAATTAAAGATGATTTATCAATTAAAATCAATTTAATATGTTATATTGGTCTTTAAACTTTATATTTTTCACTCTACACACAAAAGAGAATAAGGTACCTAGTTACAATGTTTGATAGTATTTATCACAAAAATTATATAACAAATGTTGTTTGAGTTATGTGGTTCAACGTGCCCCCACCAGGTGGACCAACGTACCCCACATCGGTCCACTTTACAAGATTCCGTTAAAACATTAATATAAAAAAAGTTTATCAATTCAGCATTTTCAAGAAAATCTATGGTGTTGAGAAGTGTTTAGTGAAACTTACTGTAGAAAATCGAACTGCTCATGAAATTTTTTGACAGGTAGTAAAAAGGTGGACCAATGTGCCCCCAAATCCTCTTACACAGAATTATGGAATTAAACTATTTCGATGATAATGAAAAAATAAGGTTAACGTAAGGCAGGGATGCCCACCTCTTATAACAGCCAGGGTGCCCCCTCCTAACCCCCAAAGCAGAATACTACTAAATTTACGACATAGGTCGCAGAACAGATGTCTGAGCTGCAAAACAATTCTGTTCAAATGTTAGAGGAAAACTCAGACAAATTTTCTGCAGAAACTCTACAGATTATTGCAAAATTTCCACAGAAAATCTGCAAATTTTCTGCTAATATCTTCCAACTAAACAAAGAATTTTGTAAAAATTCTGCAGATTTCATAAAATTAGAAGAAAATCTAAAATTCTCGGAAATTAAGATAATCCGGCAGAAAGCTCGCGAAAAACATCGAATTCGATAAGTCATATCTGCAGGAACTTTAGATTCACTCAGAACTTAAAGGAATCTGCAGAATTTGTGCAAAATTCTATCTTAAGTTGGAAGATATTTGTAGAAAATCAGCATTTTCTGCAGATGTTTCATATTCCAAATCTGAAAAGATTCTGATTTTCCTAGCGTTTTTGGTTCGCCTTTTCCTTATTTTTCCCAATCGATCTTCATTCACTGCATTTTCCTCCACAAAGGTATGTTTTGGAAACATGTCAACATTGAAACACGTCCATCGCCGAAAACTGCATGCCTTGTTTGAGATTTCAATCCTTTTGCATCCTGAAAATATTGCAATTATTTAGAAAGTTTTGAAGTGTTTTATTATACGCTACCCTAATTCAACTTGTTTTATTATTTTAGTAATTTATTTATTTATTTATCAACATTATTTTAATTGTTCTTTCATGCCATGTAAAATTAACCAAAAAAAAAAAAAAACCTGTATAAAACTATTTCGATTTAGGGCTCCCGTTTTGTAGAAAAGGTTGCGTTGGTTGCTTGTGCATATAATGCTTGAAGCACTTCAGAACAATTTTAGTCAAATGATTTTACTTTGCATAACAATGTCAAGTATTCTGCTTTGGAGCCCCTAACTATCGTGAAGCCCCCCCTCCCACTCAAAAAAAAAATTAAAATACCCCTCAACTCCCCCTCCCCACTGCCAGGTGGGCACCCCAGCACAAGGATACTATTTGCTCCTTCGTACCATGAGCGAGAAACAAAGCTTTCATCCACGAGTTTGATACGAAACAAAAACAGTGCTGCACTCCTGCTTTTTTTTTTTTTTAACTTTAAAATTTTAGAAAATCAAGAAGTCTCACTAGTTTTCTTTCTTTCTTTTTTTTAGAATCACATTCAAGCTTCACTATTGTTTTTTTGCAATCATCAGGTGTTAGTTTTTTGACCACTCCATTATAATTTTTTTTAAGGTTTTCTTCTCTAATCACTTAGTGTCACCTCCCCAACACTTAATTCCTCTGCATTTTTTTTTTAAAATACTTCCTCTAGAAAAGGAAGAAAAAAAAAGGAATTTTGGGACCAGCTCAGATTAAGTGGAGCTCAGATTAGAGGCACACTACCGTATCTTCAATAACATCTTTGTAAATTTTCAAGGACCAAATACACAGCGATCAACATTAATAAGCACTTAATGATTAGAATTTTGATGGTTACTTGCACACGTATCTCAAATTAGCAATTAAAAAAATATAACTAATGAAAGGTTTGACTCTGATACGATCTTTTTTACGAGCAAAACGTATGAAAAAAAAATAGTACCCAGAAATAAAGGATTAATTTCCTCTGCATACTTCTCCATGAAAGAGGACGTTTCCACCTTAAAGACTATGATTTCGAAAAATAAATTTCAATATCGAATCTGAAGGTTTTTAGATAGGAAGTTACCTTTCTTTTATGCAAATTCTTTGAGATGACATATTGCACACATGACTTTCTGAAGAAAATAACATGACATGCAAGCATTGAAAATGATAGGAGAAAAAAGTTCCAAAATAATTGTTCCCCGTTTCGGAATATTGTTGATGTAACAAATATAATAATCAGAAAAAAATAATGGCAAACTTGATGATAATTCAAATTAGACAACTGTTTGTTGACCAATCAAAAGCCATGAATGGTGGTTATGGTTAAATTGTCAAACTGGTGTCCTGTTGTTATTTTACTATGGTTGTGTTCGAATAGAAAGACCGACCAGCCAAGATAAGTACTGAAAAGCTTTTCTGCTTTCCATTCTGGGCACTCATTGCACTTTCCACTGACGTTTTCAAACGTTATAAGATCGTCTCCTGGCATCTCGCAAGTCATCAAGGCTGACGTCACTGCCAAAGAAAGTGAGGACAGATGTCTGTATCTTAATATTACAAATACAAATACAAATACAAATGTGACGACCAGCAACAGGCACTGGGCCCAGCTAGGCTGGTCCTAGTCAATTAATTAGTCCCCAATGAAGATCAATGGCCCTCTTAAAGCTATCCACTCCCTTGCTCATTACCGCCTCTTCCGGTAAGCTATTCCAAGTGCCCACGACCCTGCTAAAGTAGTAGTTTTTCGTGATTTCCAAGTTAGCCTGAGATTTAAATAGCTTAAAACAATGACCCCTTGTCCTGCTTTCCCCGCAAAAATTTAATCCATTTACATCTTTCATTTTGATAAATTTAAATAACTGAATCATGTCCCCTCTGACTCTCCTTTGCTCCAGGCTATACATGTTAAGCCTATTAAGTCTGGTATCATAATCTAAATCTGAGAGTCCCCTTACTAATTTAGTTACCCTTCTTTGAACCCTTTCCAATACAAAAATATCTTTCTTCAGATAAGGCGACCAAAACTGAACAGCATACTCCAAATGAGGTCTTACTAAACTCCTATATAAAGGCAGAAGAACTTTCTTAGATTTGTTTGAAATAGATCTATTGATGAACTTAAAATTTTAAATAACTGATGCTGCCATGTAGTGAGGCCCACTACATGGCAGTGGGCTGTACCCAATATTCTTCAATACTCCCTTTAAGTTTTGTCAGAGGATTTTCAATATAAAAGCAGTGTTAATGATTGAGCAGTAGCGCTAAAGACATGCAATTTATTTGATAACTACAGATTTTGTATGGATTAGAGGCAAGGTGCTGAGAATTTCGCAGTCCTCTCATTAATTATATGGTAATCGTAAGACGCGAGATCAAATTAAAAAAAAAATACATCCTTAGAATAAATACATTGTGAACATAGATAGCTTTTGCACAAATTTTTGATTGTGTCAAGAGTGCAGAGAAAAGTGATGAATGAAAAGAAAATGGGAGTTTGCGCGGATTTTCTGATGAAGAACGAAAAGGCATAAAATCGGGAAAGTAATATTATGAGGAAATATGAAGGGAAGATAAAAAGATTGAGAAATATTATTTTATAAAATAAAAAAATCATTGATATATACAATGTCTATGTTATCAACAGTATGTCCCAGCTTTAAAATTCTTCTAGTCATTCATGAGCTCTTATTGTAAAAGTATAGTGCCTAAAAAGAGTAGTGTGCCGATCGGCGGGGAAAAAGTGAGGTCAGATCTGAGGAAAATCCAGGTAGCGCTGCACTCGAGTAGTACGTTATGCTCCTCAATCAGACTCGTTTTAAATCAGCGATTGCATGCTGATTTCGCAGTTTAAAAGCCCCGTTTTTCGGCTTAAACTTATTTCTGCGCAAAAGACAAATTCTGTAATAAGTGCTAATTGTTACATGGGTGTTCGTTTATTTTTTGAAGCATATAAAATTACCTTATTACCTTATTATAAAACTACCTTACTTCAATGAAAATAGTAGACTATAAGGGCCCATTCATTAAATACGTAAGGGTCCCGAGGGGGAGGGGGGTTGGAAAAGCCTCTACGTACCCTTACTTGGGGGGAGGGTCAAACTCATTCTTACATAATATTTTCCAAGTCGATATTTCACATTAGAAATTGCGCGGTCAAGTGATTTGGCAGAGATTATGTTCCATTTGCGTCTGGAAGGTAAGAAACGTGTTAGGATAAGATGTTTTTTTATTTGTTTTACAAAGAATTTATAGTGTAAAATATAATAAAGGAGTCGCATTGCGTACGGCATGTTTTATTTGTAATTAATATTACATCAAAAAAAAAAAAAAAAGTCGAAAAAACAGTCAGTTTAGATTCTTTTCAGTAACTATTTCTTTACGCAAAAGGTTTAATTTAATAATGTGAACTTAATAACGATTCCAGTGATGTAACGATTCAAGATTTGTTATTTTATCATTTTGAAAAACGAAATGGAATCTTACATAAGAATGGGGGGGGGTGAAAATTCTTACGTACCCTTACATGGGGGAGGGGAGTCAAAAATTGCCAAAATCATCCTTACGTAATTAATGAATGGCCCCTAAGTATTCAATAACAGCGCGTCTCTTATTTCTCTACTAATAATAAAGCTGAGTCTCTCTGTCTGGATATCTGTCTGGATTTTTGTCTGGATTTCTGTCCGGAATTCTGTCTGAATCCCTGTGACGCTCACAGCGCCTGTACCGTTCGGCCGATTTTTATGAAATTTAGCACAAAGTTAGTTTGTAACCTCGAAGCGATTTTTCGAAAATTCGATTTTGTTCTTTTTTTATTTTTAAATTTTAAAAACAGTTTCCGAAGCAGAATTATCATAAGATGGACGAGTAAATTCCGAAATTATCCTGACGTGGAATCGTAACATGGGAAGAGCGAATGAACATAGCCAATTGGCGAGAAATTCATCATCCATTATTTGTAAATATACAGGCTAATCAAATGACCTTTTAATTTTCTCCTTCGGGTAAAGTCGTGCGGGTACCGCTAGTTACAAAATAAAACTGCTTCTAAATTCTTGAAGCTAATTAAAAGTATCAGGGCTTCTCAGTCTGAGTCGGAGTCGCTTGAAAACCTACAGACTCCGACCTGTTTTTTTTTTTTTTTTTTTTTTTTGAATTTTCAAGGACTTTCCTTACATTAAAAAAATAATAGGGCCACTTGCTCCGATCACATATATAACTACATACTAATTTGCAAATAACTGCAATTGGCAAACAGTTGACTTGATTATTTGTTGAATTTTCGGTAATACTCATCAACGTCAAACTGCTAGTTTGCTTATTTTTACAACGTTCTTTAGAACCTGTCAGCAAACGGTTTTGTTGTAGATAATTCTCGAAATAGAAGTAGTTTTTGATTCTGACGCTATCACTGCCAAAAAAAAGTATTTATGTATCTTTATCATTTATCTCATATGTAAAATAGCGAAAGAAATGTATCCTTAAAAACTAAAAAAAAAAAAAAAAAAATGGGGAACCTCCTCGTCCCTCTCCTTTGTCTAACATTGCTTATGATATCTTTAAAATGTTCTTTTAAAAGGAAGCGCAGCTTCTGAATCTCCCTACCCTTAATCAGGAAACAACATGACAGTGTTACAATTAAAAAATCTAAATAAGTAGCGATCAAAATAACATTGTGATACATGTTTTTGGACGCAAAAAATATTTTCCCTTTGTCGATATATGAGATTTTAAAGCCTATGGGAATTTTAAGAAAAGCGAGTCTCGTTGTTCCAAATTTAGCGAGTTTCGATGGGGACAGACATCTTTCTCACGCTCTGTAGATATGGATGTCCTGCCACATGCAGAGGAGGAAATCGTCTGTGAGAAATTGGTACCTTCAATCTCTCGCCAAGTGTTTAAATTTGCCACTTTTCTTAAAATTTCGGGAGACTTAAATACCTTTTATCTCGATAACGAGGGACGATAACAATAATAATTATTAATTTTGTACAGGATTTTAAAAAGCTGAAATTCAAGAAAAAAAACTTTTATTTTAAATATAACTTACGTGCTCGTTGATTCCGTTTGTCCGAAAGTCTTATGGTCGGTCGCTTACAGTTACCAGGCGTAGCGTTGCTGGAGATTTCCAACCTATTCTCCAGACCTATAAACAGTAGAGGTGGTGCTACCATATACCGTGCATTCGAGCTCTTTCTCATTTAGGGGTCTCATTGACTCAGGAGTCTCTCCTTTCTGCTTTAAACTCATGCTGGCTACATGACTGGGGCTTGAGTCTCCCAAGTGGCATTAAAAACAACAACAAACGACGCCCTAAGCCATCTCGATTGATAATACATTTGCCTTAAAATATAAGTATCAAACTTTCAGAGTCAATTGTGTAAAATTTTGTTTTGAAAACATCCTTGTCTTTGTATCTACAAATTAATAGACAACTAATGTATTACCCTTCAGTTATTTCTTCTCATCTTTAAAAAAGCGATTTTTTTTCTTTTCGACTGACGATTTTTATTTATCTGTTTAATGAAAAAATGTAGCCTCGTGATAATAAACTGCACAACAATTTTTAGCGTTAATTCATTTTGATGTTGTAAACAACCAACTTTTGGGATTTTTGCTGGATTGATGAAACTAATCATATCCAGAATGCTATCACAATGTAATTCATTGATGCTGAAACAATGAGTAAATTTTTCTTCTAAAACTTTGATAAGTTTATGCAATGAATTTGAAGGATATATTAAACCGCCTTCATTAAAATGTTCTGTAAATGTTGCTGCTGCTGTACAAACCGCATTGCAATCATCGTCTAAGGAATCCTTGCATTCTATGCATTCCGTTTTTTTAATAAAAGTGCGTGCAACGTATCCAGCAACATAAAAAATTAATCTCTCATCACTCTTCTCTACAATAATAGATTCGTGATCATGGTTTAGTTTTAAATTTTTCGTAATATACTTGTCAGCATCTATTAAATTTCCCGCTTCTATAAATTTATCAATGTTACTGCTAATAGTAGATACTTGAGAATTGGAAGGAATACTCAATAGAGAATTTAATAAACTAGGTTGGACATTACTTCCTTTTGGAGGTCGTGCGAGATTATAAAAACTGAGCATTTGAATTATGGTCAGAAATTCAGCAGAATTTGAATGGTCGTTACACCCTTTACACTGTCTTACAATTCCAAAGAGATTTTCAATTTTGTCTTGACTTAAACTAGACGTTAAAAGGTATGAAAGTTGAACTTTTTTTTGTTAAATACTCAAGTAGAAACAATGTACTGTGCAGCGTTACCTTTAATCCAATGGATGTGCTTTTACTGATATATCTATTATGTTGGGCATGACTCTCCCATTCATTTAAAAACTTCAAAAAATCTGAAATAAAAGCAGCCTCTGGGCTTAAATATTGCAAACCTTTGGCCGTATATCTGCTCGTCATTATTTCAATTTGTTTGACAATTTTTTCAAGAAAGCTCACTGTAGGTTCCACACTTCCATATTAGTAGGGGGCATACTACATTCCGTGGGAAATTTCGTGAGGAAATTGTGAGACCAGTTTTAATATATTCCTTATGGTCTATATAACTATGCCTCACCGGGTGTTTTGCTTGAATTCGTGTCAGACGGCCTGTATGACGTCATCAATCCAAGATGGCGGCTTTGATGAGTTTTTGAAATAATGAGTTTATTTTTGGGTATTTTGTGATAATTTTCTGGTGAATTTACTTGTTTATATTCTATTCACCTTCTTATTATAAATTAAAAACAAAATATTTGATTTATTTGTTTATTGACTCATTTTTAAAGAAAATTTTGATAAATCCTTTTTTTTACCTTGGCACACTCTAATTAGCAACTTAAAAGTATCTCTAGTGAGCTGTCGCAGTTAAAAATACTTCTATTTTTCAGGCTAAGATCACTAAACATTAGTGCAGTCGAACCTCGTTAATTCGAACACGATTATAACGAACTACTGCTAAAGCGAACTACATTTGCGGACCCAGTCCTTCTGTTGAAAATCACTTAACACACTCAACACTATTGTTTTTCAGATAAAACAAGCTACTGTTGGGACAAATTTACTTTGAAGGTCCCTTTGAGCTCGTTTTAACGAGGTTCAACTGTGTAATCGTTTAAAGAATTCCTAATAACCTGTATAATTGCGCCTTACGAGGAGCTTTTCTTACATCTTTTAGAACGCGCCCCAGTACCGCAAAAAAGTCCCCTGCGGGACGATTTTCTGACCCTCACCCTCGTAGTCCAGTCAAATTAGGTCATGACCCGGACATTCAAAAAAAAAAAGAATGTGCACATATACCAAGTTTTTCAGTATCGTAATACCATGTTACCTGACTGATATGAAGCATCTTAAAGTTAAGCATCCAAATCTTTGGAATGAATTAATGGAAGGAAATTGGGTTGTTAAAAAGTCTTCTGTACCATTTTGTGCTTTAGGGTCAGATGAAGCTTTAGAGCAAGAGAATAGGAGAATGAAAGTAATTGGTGGAATAGTAAATATGACTCAAAAATAAAAATACTTTAGCGCGATTTTTTTTTTTGACCTCTCTAGAGCTGGCAAGGCTTTCTGATAAATCTAAAGCAATGATTGGATTAAATGAAATGTTAAAGAGTAAACATTATCATTTGGCAGGTTCAAGAGGAAAGCGTCAACATGAAGATGTGCAATCTGTATATAATGCCATCATAGTATCAACAAACCCTATAACATATGATGGAAGTGAACTTATTAGCACAACAAGAAAGACTGTACATAAGTGAAGCCACGCACAAACAGATGTATTAAGCATTTTAAACAGAGGCCGTGAAATGTACGCCACTTTCAAACGAGAGAGAATTGAAGCTGAAAATATGAACTTCTGGGCCCCAATGAAGAAAAAAAAAATAAATCTATGTAAAAATAGCATGGAAAAAGTTGCGACAAATATAGCTGGCACTGTTCTACAGTTAAAAGCTGATCGATCATTATTTACTCGTTTGCTAGTTGTTTCGTGGAGCTGAGTAGACATTGATTTAAAAGCAGCACTTGGTGCATATGAATTTTCGGCTGTTCCACAGTCTATGTTTAATTTGGACGGGTCGATAAAATTGTCCCAAAACAAATCAAAGTTAATGAAGATCTTAGAGGAATGTGGCTCAGAAAAAGTAGACAGTAGCATCAAAGATTATTTACCAAACCCTATGAAATACTCAAACATACCGAAGCAAATGAATAGAAAATCGTACAGTGTTGCTGTTATTGATGGAATGGCTGAGCAACAATCAATGAAGAAATCAGAGCTAGTAAAAACATGTAATGATTTAGCTGCAGAATTTAATAATAAGATCAAGGAAATTCTTTTAAATTATGATGAAACACACTTAGTGTTTGACACATATATTGAAAACTCGCTGAAATCTGCCATGCAGAAAAAAAGGGTGAGTACGTTAATACCCATTGAGTTCAAAATAACCGATTCTACTAATATTAAAAATGTACAGATGAAGACCCTACTTTCTCATATAAAAACAAAAGATAATTTGACAGCTTATATGGCGGATAAAGCTTTAATATACGCACACAGCATTGAAAAAAAACCTAATCGTTAGCTGAAGAAGTGAAGATAAATCATCATTAAAAGGTGTTGTGACTGCACTGCAAAGCAGATGAAGAGGCAGGTATTAAAATAATACTGCACTGTCTTCATGATTCAAGAGAAGGGGCAACCAGTATTCATATATATTCCCCTGACACCGATGTATTTTTACTAACATTGTTCTGGTTGAAATCATTTCACTGCCCATGCTCATTTTTGACTGGTGTAGGTAGTAATCGAAAAATGATCGATCTAACCAGCATTGTGACTGCAATAGGACCCGAAAAAACTAAAGGAATATTAGAACTCCATGCTGTATCAGGATGTGATACAACAGGTTCACTTGCTAGGAAGGGGAAACCATCTTTTTGGAAAATTTACAAGACGGCAGACAAAGATACTCTTGATGCTCTGAGTCATCTGGGGTCAACCGAAGAATTTAGCGCAAATGATAAAGTTGCTATTGAAGGATTTATTTGCTCGTGTATGTGCTTCTGACCACGATTTCTGACATTGGAGAACTTCGTTGGTTCATATTTTCCAAGCAGAAGGCTCAAAATGAAAATTTGCCTCCTACAGGAGCATCTTTGTCCCCATACATTTTAAGAGCGCATTATCAGGTATTAGAGTGGCGTCTTTCTGACCAGCAGCACCCGAACTCACCATCACCGTTAGACTTCGGATGGGAAAAAAAAAGACAACTTCTATGCTCCAGTTATGTGTATACTTTCTTGTGCATCTGAATCCATCTTGAAGCTAGTTTGATGCAGCTGTGTAAAGGGAAAATGCATTGTTTCATGTAAATGCAAATCTCAGAAAATTTATGTACTGAACTTTGTGTGTGTGGAGGTGATGAGGACTTATGTGAAAATCACAACCAACAAAGCGATATTGATGACACTTCAGATGAATAACTTTAAGTAAGAACTGTTTGTTTACTTTTAAATCTATATTTTTAACTAAAATCAGAGTTTAAATAATTTACTCATTTTTTAGAGTACATAAAATGTAAGTAATAAAATTGCCATTGTTTCCGCTATTAAGTAACGGAAGTTGTAAATTTTTCTACATTAAAAAAAAAAAAAGTTTCTTATAACCCCAAAACCCGTGTATGCAAATAATTTTACATGTTTTTACGGAATAATAAATTTTATTTTATCGTACAAGCTTTTCAAAATATTTTTTAGCAGATATTGGTAACTTAAAAAGTTCATAAAATCTGAATCGAAAATCACAAATAACAAAAAAACAAAAAAAAAAAAAAAAAAAAAACAAAAACTTATTTTATGTGGACAATTTGTTTTTAAATTTGAAAAGTAATCGTACTAAAATATGAAATATGTAATACAAGTTGAAAAAAATTATAATAGGCTTCAAAAATGTGTTAAAACCGAGAATTTTCATCAATATCTAGTGCAGCCGCCATCTTGGATTAATGACGTCACACAGGCCGTCTGACACGAATTCAAACAAAACACCCGGTGAGGCATAGTTATATAAGCCATAAGGAATGTATTACAATTGGTCTCATAATTTCCTAACGAAATTTCCCACGGAGTGTATTTTACCTTAAGTATGCAACTGGACTATATTGTCGATCAATGGTATTTTTATAAATATATAGACCCTTTAATGTTTCTTTACTAAAAAGTTGAAAGGCTAGGCTGACCTTCATTTTTCCAAAATTATTTGGAGCGATATGAGCACTAGTTAGTTTTGACATAGCTCTCAATCTGACTAATTGCGAATCTTCTCTCCATGCTGTCTTAATGTGTTCTGGTCTTACTTCTCCATCAGGTGTGTTAAAGCCATGTTTCAGAAATGTATTTCTCAAGCATTTTATTAGGTGGGGGAAATCTGATATAAAATGCAGGTAGCGAGTTTCATCCATAGGATGGGTCACTCTAAATTTTACCGTTCCATCGTCACAAATTCCCAATCCAAATTCTTTCGCCCACATCGACCTGTTCCAGGAATCACCATCACCAATCAAAGCATCAACATAAAGGCCAGCCTTTTCACTCAACATGACAGCTTCTAATAAAATTTTACTTAGAATGCTACCTTCCATGTTACCTTTAGTAGCAAACACACCAAGAATTTGGCACCAATCCCCAACAAATGGCTGAAAGAGTAACAGTAGACCATGATCACATATTTGATTTAGCTTAGAAGTTGGAGTAAAGCATCCATAATCAACAAAACCTTGAATTTTTCCATCATTTGTTAAATTCAAACTTTCTGACAGTTTGATTTCGTCGAATTGGATGCTACCATGTCTTCGAAATTCATCAAAATCGCTTAGCTTTTGTTCCAGAGCAGAAAATGTGTTTTTATTGAATCCATATCTTGATTTATATGAACTAATATGCTTTTTAATGCAAGATTTTCCAGGCAAAACTAATATTTTATTTAATCTTATGTGTTCATATAGCCTAGGACTTTTCATTCTCATTATGATGCACTCTAGAAGCCACTCGTTAGAATATCTCATTCCATTGCAACTTTTACGATTGGATGCAGCAACGCGAGCATCATTTGCTAATTTTTGCTTTGCTGTTAACTGTAAAGGTTTCGAAAGTTTCGCCTTATTCTTAATTTCCTTAACTTTTAATTTGTTTGATAAATCCATTGATTTTTTCTTCAGACGGTAAGTTACTTGATGCATGTTTTTAATTTTTTTCGCAACCATACTTTGCAAATTTGCTATATTTCTTTTGTTTTTCAGAGCTCTCTGTGTCAACAAATATTTACGTTTCTTTTTACAAAAATTACAACTTAATTTTTCACTCAATACAAAACCTTGACATTTACAGTGTCTTAAAGATGAACCATCAGCAAAATATTCAGTTCGTTTCATTACAGGCAACACAAATTTGAATTCCTCTGATGTACCCATCCCATTGCACACGATTCTAGCGTCAACGTCAATAAAAAGTTTTCTGACATCCGATACTGATTTAAGAACAGGATAATCTACTTTTACACCTTTGACTAAAATAGTAGCATTGATTTGTAAATTTTCTTCTACTTCAATAGTGATCTTTTTATCGTCAATATTATTTTCCACATAATTTTCATTATATACAAAAACTACAATATTTGGAGATTTTTTAAATTTCATACAAACCCAATATTCGTTAGGCAAATTAATATGAACAATTTCATCTATAATAGATTTATACGTGGTTATTTCAGTTTCATCTGCGGAAAGATCAAGTTTTATTTTTTTTCAAACAGGGAACATTTTTCTTAACGGCATAATTCCTGATGGACCTTTGCTTTGGTATTTTTTTAGTAAAGTATGTTGGCAGATTTGGGAAAATTGTCGGAATTGCCTCATCTTTCAAAAAAGGTCTTCCTCGAGGAATCAAAACTTCCTCACCATTTATAATATGCTTATAATGCGTTTCAATAAAATTTTTTCGAAATGCAGAGCACAAATTGAGCATTATTTATCAAAAACTTTATCTAACCTGGGAATTAACGAGTTCCCCTTCTTTAGTTTTTCTTCATCTGCTGGAGCTTTAAAAAGCGAAACTTTTTCTTTGCATGTTTTATATCCACTTTTGCACCCTGGTACGAAACAAGATGAAGCTTTACTTCTTCTAATATTAAACTTTGATGCCTCCATTAAAAGCCTTAAACGCTGTTTCATGAAATATTCACGAAATAAAGGTAAAAAAGAGAAACGCGGAACTAAATTGTAACAAAATCCCGCGTCTACTAATGTAAACACCGCGAAATTAAACGTACACCTCGACCGCACTGCCCTCTAGCTGTTTTCATACATTTTGTCTTCAAGAATCGAAGGGGAAAAAGCGCCGATCCGCACACTATTCTTTCTAGGCACAATAGTAAAAGTCTTATAATAAGAGTAGACCGAGCTTTCTCATTCTTGCTGATGAAGAAAATTGGTTCATAGATGTATCATGTAACTAGTGGAAGGGCTTGGCGAAGACTTTGGCAGCATGGTTGCTAGATGGCAGCATTATCTATAGTTTGGCACTCGACATGTATTTTAAGACAATGTGTTTTCATTAAAAAAAACTTCCAGGTGCAGAGATTGAACTGTTTTTCTTTTAGTTATGCATTATTTTGACATTAATAATAGTTTTTGATCAGTTTTCAGTAACTTTTATTTCATTTGGAGCTGTCAGCGTTGGCGTGAACGAAATGGCGTAAACGTTTTGCGTTAACGCAAAAATGTACTAATCGGTATCTTAAATTGAAACTGTAGGTAAAAATCTTACCGTTTGTCGATTCTTCTTGGTCGCTTGCATTTTTTATTGCTTAGAGAGTTACTGAAATTAACTAAAGAAAATGCACAATACTATCTAAACGAAAAACTCACTATATTAACAAAATATTTACAACTTAGAATAACAAATTTACAAATCGGACTCCATAAAAGATCGTTCTTCCGTCTTCCATCAATTCTATTTATTTTATTTCTCGCTGGCGTTGATCGTCTGCTACGATTAACGCCCGCTGTTGCTAGGATATCCACCAGTCACATGGTTTGGTTTATGAGCAGCAAAAGGGTTGCCATAGCTCGGTCTACTCTTATTATTAGTCTATGGTAAAAGTATAGTGCTTAGAAGGGGTAGTGTTGCAATCGAAACGGAAACCGTAGCACCTGAACGGAGGAAATAACCAGATGGCGCTGATGTCCTCGCCGGCGTCCGAACTACTTTGCTTCTCCCATCGTATCAATCGAACAATGTCTCATCGTATTTTATTTTTTAAATGTACAACAAATCTTATCAATCAGGGAAAAACCAATACAAAACGTTAGTTTAGAAATTATATTTCACCTAAAAATTCCTAAACTGAGATAAAATTAATAAAAAATGCAGTTTATAAAAAATTGATTTGGTATATAATTTCTGTTTTCGCTGTGTACGTCTTTTATCATTGAGGAGCATCAAACGAAAGAAAAATAGTTTAGATATTTTGAATTTACTTTTGTTAAAAGTTGCCAAAGTTATCTTTTTTTTTTTTAATTTGTTTTGATGAAACCCACCATACAAAGTAAATAAATGCTAACAAAATAACTTCATACTTAAGCTCGAAAGTGTTCGCAACTTTTTAGTACGCAGTTACTTTAATTCCATTATGCAGGGGCGCAATAATAATCAAGGGTGCGCACTTGCCCTCCCTTAGGGCAAGTGCGCACCCCCTTCAATATCGAGGAGCCCCTCCCCCAAAAAATGAGAAAAATACTCCTCAAAACATTCCCCCCCCCCAAAAAAATTTTTTTTTTTCTCAATGGTAGTCTGCCAGTCTGCGCCCTGACCCCCCCCCTCCTAGATGGGCACCCTTGATTAGTGAATTAAAGATGAAAAATTAAAGTAATATTACTAATTTACAATTATAGTAATACATAGTCACAAATTAGTTTAAATAGGGAATTAATACCCCAAAATGTTTTCAAGTAAAAAATAAAACATATTTTTTAGTAATAAGTTAGCCTATATTAGGATTAATATAGCAGTTTTGCTCCTTTTTTTTTTCACATCAAACATAAAGCACAAGTTAATTTTGAATAGCTTATTAAAGAACATAGTTACTAGAAATTTAAAACAATATACACAAAAAATGAAACTACTTTCTGCAGCAAAAGTGTTAATAATAACAAATAGAACTTGTATGTATTTAAACAAAATATTCAAGAATTTTGAATAAACAAGACTCATTGCTCACAACATTCGCAGGAAAAAAATAATAAGTTTTATTATTTTACAAATGAGACAAATTATTTGTATCAGTACAAGGTGATACAGTACATGCAAATAATTTTATTGAAAAACTATTTTACAAAGTAAATATCTCGATGTTTGAATACGATAAAAATGAAACAGTTTTTTAAAAGTAAAATTTGAACAATTATAGATTAACGCATAGGGAAGAAATGAACTTTACTCAGAAATAGATGACTGAAATTTATACATTAAAATGATTTTTTTTTACACATTTAATACAAATAGCTAAAACCTCTTTTAAAATAAATAATTAGCACATTTACATTATTCTCTAACTTGTTGAGCACATTTTTGTTTTTATCTTGATAGCACATTTGGTTGCCTTGTGTAATTCACAAGTAAAAAAATTGAATATATAAAGCTAAAATATAAAAACTGTTTGCAGTATAAGGGAGACAGACTTCTCTTGGAACTAACATTTCATGAACAATTAGTATTATGCCGCACTTGCATATATATACTAATTTGAAGCAGTAGCGGCGATTCGGGGGAAACGCCCCTCCCCCCCACTTTTTATGAGAAATTTATTTTCTTTTCCATTTAAAGAACCAAAACTAGAAATTGCAAAAAAGCAGAAGCGTCAAAATTTTCAGAACATAATAATTTGTTTTACGTTGTACATTTGTTTACGAAACACCCCTCCCCCCCCACACTTTTCATGGGAGATTTATTTTCTTTTCCAATTAAAGAACCAAAACTAGAAATTGCAAAAAAGCAGAAGCGTCAAAATTTTCAGAACATAATTATTTGTTTTACTTTGTACATCGTGCTAAATAATGTAAGCGTAATTCAGGTCTAAGTTTCTTCGAGGGAAGTTATTTTGTACATAATTCATCAAAACCCTAAGAAAAAGGTGAGTTACGTTCAATTATCTGCTCTCAAAACAAGTCCAAACAAAATTTTGTACTTTTTCTCTTTTTTTTTTCATTTTTTGCTGCCGGTTTTTTTAAATTTTTATTTATTTATTTTTTTTGCGCCCCCCCTTTCCCCACTTATGAGCTCTAATCGCCACCTCTGATTTGAAGCCACACCTCTTTTTTATAATGAAAATGAATTTGATATAATGAAAGTTAAATAATTCTGATTTTCTTTTTGAAAATAATTGTAGCTATGACATTTGAAACAAATGATAGAATCATCTATAATTGAAACTGAAAATATTTTAACCACTGTAGCCACTCGTACATCCAGCAACAAAGCATGACCTATCGCACTTTTTCTTCTTGCTATTTGTAGCTATTTACAAACAATTTCAATTCTCTATGAAACAAGTGTTACGGCATACTTTCGCAAACCAAATTCAAAATATCAACGCCGGCGGGAACTTGCACGCCCTCTCGCGGTTTCCTCTTTTGGAGGGCGATATTTTTAAGATACGAACATTGGCCGATCGGAACACTACTCCTTTTAGGCACTATAGTAAAAGTATCTCCAACAAAATAGATTGAGAGAAAATTCCTTTGATAGTAACAATGGGAAATATTGAATAAAATGAACGAATGTGTATATATTTTACGGGGACGTCTGGGGGCACGTACCCTCCAACTTTCTGGACTCTTAATCTTTGCCTCCTAAATTGTACCGAAAATTGTCACAAAATTCATCTTCGATTATGCACATTACAAAAATGGATTCCGATTAAAAAATAAACTTTATTACGGAACTCAGTGGTGATGCACCTCTTATCATAGGAAGAGTATCCCTCCTCCTTTTTAATGAATTTCCCAAGAAATAAACAGACTCAAGCTCAGGCTTCATCTAATCAAAGAATGAGTATATAAGAAAATAAATAAGTTAACTAGGATTAAGCTTGAAAGGAAAAAATAGACCAGTCGTACTTCTCAGTGCTTTTATCAATGTTATGAGCCATTTTTACTTTTTTTGTAGATAATAGTTAAACAAGAAAACTTTCACGTGGACTTTTTTTTTCTGTTCTTCGTTTTTTGTTCTTTCTTTCTTTTTTTTTTTTTTTTTTATTTTTTTGTTGAATTGAAACTTTTTATCGTAGACATACAGCGGTGGGCATACATAGAACGATCGGCAGGTGCAATGGTGAGGTGTCTACGGGCATAAGGTTCGAGACCCCTGCACTATTGTATGGTTTCTCGGTCAGAAACGCAATTGTAGACCATATTTTCGAAGATTGTTGGGAGAGAATAGGGGTAGGAACTTTTCCCCCGGTTTTTTTTTTTGCAATCGAATTTCCAAAAAACGCAACTTAAGATTGTCTTTGGTGCTGTTGAGGAAGAAAAAGTTTGTAAATTCTCCGTCAGAAATGTTTCTAAAATTTAAAAGAAAAGAAAATGACGTTACTGAACGGATGGGTCCCAGGGACTCTGTCCTGGCGGTTTTTCAATATTGAAGTTCGGTAAACGTAATTTTAGGCTACCTTTAATGCACTTTCGAATCGAAACTGGCTCGAAGTAGCTAGAATCGAAACTGGGATCCTTCGGTTACAAGTCCGACGCTTTACGAATCAGATCACAGCGGTTGGGTAAATAAAACAACGACCTGTGTTGCTTAATATGCGGCCGCAATGGCCTGATCGGTAGGGCGTTGAACTCGTAACTGACGGGTCACGGGTTCGATGCAGCCGGTCGGAGATCCTCCGTGCACGCTAGAGGCAGCTAGTTCACGTTCAATCTGTCGTGGCCATGAATACGTCCAAGTTCCCATTTCAAATTGATATCTCTGAGGGTGCTGGATCAAGTACTGCCTGGTTCCTGGTCTGGATAGAAAAAAACAAAGCAGCTTTCAGGGTCTCCTCAGATCAGTAAAGTCACGTGTAGCGACAGGGGACTATGGAGTGTAGGTTTTAGTTTTATTTATTTATTCAGAAGCTGGCTTATACAGGGTGAACTGTGTCAACCAAAAGGGCGCTAACCTTGACCACCAAAAAGCGCAGGGAAAAAACCCAGAAGGCGCACAGGTTTGAGGGAGGAAAAAAAAAAAAAAACGAAAGCACACAACACGTTTGAGATTGCAAATGAAGTAAAAATAGCAGATCTTCAAAAAAAAAAATGAATTTTTTGCATGTTGAATTCAAATTTTGATTTTCGCGATCACGAGTGTGTGCGTGTGCGTGTGAAAGTCATGGACTCCACCACCCAGGTTTGGTCCCGCTCACGGAGGCCGGTGAACAGCGGCGCGGCGTTTGCAGAGTTAAGTTTAATGCTTAAGTTAAGCTTTAAATGAGCGCAAACGTTTAGCAATCATGCTGACAAAAAGTTGGCCTCTTAATAAGGCGTAAAATTAAAAAACAGAGGCGTGAAGGAGGCGCACAGGTTTGAGGACGCGAAAGAAGTAAAATGGAAAAAAAAAAAAAAAAAAAAAAAAAAAAAACAGTTTGAGAGCAGCAAACAAAAAAAAAAAAAAGAATGAAAGAACAGTGAACGCACAGGTTCGAGGGCATAAAACAACGAAGGTGAACATGTTCAAGGGCGCAAAAAAAAAAAAAAAAAAAAAAAGAACGAAAGAGAGAAATAAACGAAGTCGCACAGATTTGAAGGCGAAATAATAATAATATTAATAATAAAAATAAATCAATATATAATGAAAATAAAATATAAAAAAGAAATAAATTTGAATTCTGAAATTTTGAATTCAAATTAGGTGTTTCGCAATCACGAGTTGGGACAGGACCCCACTCATTGGCACTATTGTTTCTAGAAACGGCTCTTGTCCCCCCCAAGCCTGCCCTTCCTCTTCGGCGGTTATGCGTGTACAGGTGTGTGTGTGCATAGACCTGTGTGTATGCACCACGTATTTGTGTGTGTGTGAGCGCGCGTGTGTGTAGGACAAGGACGCCACCGACCAGGAGAAGCAGAATCCGGGGGACAGTGCTCAGGATCGGAGCAGCCGCGCTCGCAGAGAACGGTGGGCGGTGGTGCTGCAGAGGCCCTTGGTCCAAGCTGAAAAAGGCACGGACACCAAAGACGGTCAAGTGAGAACAATAAGCAATCGTGATTGCTCAAAAAAAAAAAAAAAAAAAAAATAAAATAAAAAAAAAAAAATAAAAAAAATAATTTGAATTCTGAAATTTTGAATTCAAATTATGCTTTTCGCGATCACGAACTGAGACAGGACCCTACTCATTGGAGTTATTGTTTCTAGAAACAGCTCCTGTCAAATCTCCCCCCAAGACTGCCTCTCCTCCTGGGCGGTTACGTGTACATAGTTGTGTGTATAAGTGTGTAGGTTTGTGTGTGTGCGTAGACCTGTGTGTATGCACGTAGGCGTGTGTGTGAGTGTGTGAGCGTGCGTGTGTGTAGGACATGGACGCCTCCGACCAGGAGAAGCGGATAGCTCAGGACCGGAGCAGCCGCGCCGCGCCGCCTGCAGAGGACGGTGGTGCTGCAAAGGCTTCTGGTCCAAGCTGAAAAAGGCACGGACCTCAAAAACGGTCAAATGAGAACAATAACCAATCGTGATTGCTCAAGAAAACACCGAAGGCATACAGGTTTGAGAGAGCAAAAAAAGCCGAGGGCGCAATCCGAAACGAAGGCGCAAATGAAACAAAAAGAAAAAAAGAAAAAACGTTCGACTGCGCAAAAAAAGAAAAAAAAAAAGGAAGGAGCTGAGGTTCAAGGCCGTAAAAAACTTAGAGCACACTGGTTTTGAGGACACAAAAAAAAAAAAAAAAAAAAAAAAGAAAGAAAGAAAGAATGCGTACAGGTTTTTCGGGCATAAAATAACGAAGATGCAGACTCAAGGGCGAAAAAAATGAAAGAAAGAAAGATAGAAGCGAAATCGCACAGGTTTGAGGGCGTAAAAAAAAAAAAAAAAAAAGAAGAAGAAGAAGAAGAAGAAGGTGCACAGGTGAAAGGGCGCATCAGCTCTCGGGCCGATGGGCTGGCGGGCGGCGGGCCAGTCCGCCGCCCCTGCATACATAGATAACTGCACACAAAGAGCCTCGCCTCCGGACACACACAGGAAAGAGAAGCAATGCAAAGAGAAGGAAATAACACCCAGGGCACCGCCGGAAATCGAATCCTTGATCTCCGGCTTAGAAGATAAGCTTCTGCTATAGAGCCGCATAGGCCTCCGACTAGTGTTAGTTAACATGTTGAGTATAGAAGTTACTCTGAGTTTTGCTGCTACTGATACTACAATCCACTCTGCCGAGGGAAGTGGGAAGGTAAAGCACAGTATCTGCAGAAATGAGTTTTTGCGATATTCCAAGAGTTGAATTTTAAATTCCATACTAATAATAGGAAAATCTTGGAATTGACGTTTTGTTGGGGTTTTATTTTCAGATCTGATGAAGATTATGATACTGCGCTTACTTTTCCATGGCAGTAACCATTCACTCGTTAACAAATATTTTCTGAAGAAAAAAAGTTTGATTTATATACAGTACGGATGCAGTATTGCAATCAGATAAAATTTTCTTCTTTTTCAAAATCAAACTCCTGAGATAGCAGATAACAAGCATTAAACTGCCGTTTTTGGCATGCTGTTAAGCGAGATCGGACCACTGGAGACAATTTTTGCGATTGGTTTCAGAAGTTTAGTTCAGAACTCACACAATTCAGAGCTTAATGGAAGAAGTGATTTTAGAATGGACAAAGGTTGAAGAAACCATCGAGAACACCGACATTGATGGCACACAACCAAAAACTTTCACAATGAAAAATGTCGAGCCATTCCTTGACAATGGCAAAGGATCTTTCTGATTTGTTTGTGCATTAAGATTCCGTCATTGAAGTGACGCGAGTGATCATGGTTGCACTAATGAGTCCAAAGAACTACAGATAAAAATAATTACTGATTGCCATCATAATCAGCTTTTTTTTGAAAAACACAAGTTCATTTATGTTTTCTTTATCCCCGTTGTGCATGTGTATCGAAATAATTACTTTTAACTTTTTATACATTTATCTATCACTTAAATGAAGTATTTTTAATCTCTGGAACCTAACTCCTATTTCAACACGACTATTAAGCATAAGTTTAAGCGGTACTCTCGTGGAACGTAACCCCCCCTTCGTAAAATGAGGGACTACTGTATATTATACAGTCAAAAGACAATAACTCGAAGTCCCAGGGGACCGTTTAAAATGTTCGAGATATTGGTAGTTCGAGTAATGGGAAGTTTCCACAACGGTCGTACCAAATATGAATCACAAAAGCAATTTAGTATTTTACAGACACTCCAAGACTATCGGGGAAAAAACGCACACGATTGAGATACGTTGAGAAAAGCGTACGATTAAGGTAAAGTTTCTAAAGCAATATTTCATTCTTATTCAATGTAAAATCTTTAGACGATATGAAGTAAATAAAAAGATTAATTTTAGTGCTACCTCGCTGTAAAAATATTTTGCAAACCTGGGAGAAACGATGTACGGGGTCTGAAGTAAGAACTCGAAGATTTGTGGGAAAATTATCAAAAGTGTTAAAGTTCAACGTCCTAGGGGCACGAGTTATTATTGATCGATCGAGTTCAAATTTTGCACCGATTACTTTTTATTATAGTGTCACAAAACTAGGGGGCGTCACTTGTTGAATTCCGAAAAAAAAATTTTCCCATATAAATAAGGACCACCCTTAATATATATATATATATATATATATATATATATATATATATATATATATATATATATATATATATATATATATATATATATATATATATATATATATATATATATATATATATATATATATATATATATATATATATATATATATATATATATATATATATATATATATATATATATCTGCACGCCCACCCTGCCAGGCAGCCTATATATATATATATATATATATATATATATATATACATATATATTTCCCTAATTGAAATAAAATGAATTGAATTGAATTGGAATGAATTGAAAAGTTAGCATCGGCGCTGATGCATCGGCCAAGCCGATGCATCGTCGAATCCTAATAGAAACGAATGTTTTTTTTTATGCGAAGCAGAATTATGTTCCTTGTCAAGGGGGCTCAGTTAGAATTTCAATATAAATTTAATTTACATGGTTTTTAAAGGTAACGGAAGGACAAAAAAATACGGTAACGGAAGGACATTTATCTATAAATTGATACAGGGTAAAATTTTAGAATGCTAGCAGAAAACTATTGTTTAAAGATAGTAGTTACATTTAAAACATATATAAGTAATATTTGTACAAAAAATTATGTGTGCTTTCATTTAAAAAATAAACTTTTATTTAATTTCTTAAAAATCTGTTTTGTGATTTTATTTATTCTATTGTATGTGATAAAAATCATGAAAACTACACTTAAAAGTTCCTAAGCATGTGAAAATCACTTTGGTATGACATGTTTGTGATATGACAAGCCAATTTAAGCAGAAACAATTGCTTACAAACTTGACATTTATATTGGAAAAATACAGTATTGAAACTGCTTTCAAATGTGTTAACACAAGTCGCAGGAAAGGACTGTTGAGAGCATTAGTTCAACCGTTAAACATACTGCAAAGAGATTAGTGAATTCAAAGATCAATTTTCAAAAAAATGGAGTAATATCCATTCTCATCCTGACCCACAAAATATGCACTATTTGAACCTTGTAACAAGTTATGTTATTGAATAAAATTAGTATTTCAACAAATCGAAGGTGATTTCACTTCAAACTGACAGTTATAAATACTATTAAAAAGAAGATACAGCTGAATCAAAAGCACCAAATAATGAGAATAAGTGAAAGGATTCATAACATATGAACAAGTTTTGTTAGTTGAATGGAAGGGAAAGAAAATAACAAAAGGCAATGTTGGAAAGGTATTTCATATAGAAGATAAAGGAGCAGAAATATCTTTTTTGAGAATACATAATAATGTGGGAATGATCTTAGCATTCATTGACAAAAAAGATAAATGTTCTACGGATTCTGATAATATTTTTGAGTATTTCAAGAATTCAGAATTTTAGCAGATGGCTCAGGTATTAGATGTCATTGTTTCAGACTGCTGTATTAGCTAAATAGATGTTTGTAAGTTGAAATTTACCAAGTTAAATTGTTAGTCCTTCCGTTACTGTCCTTCCGTTACCCTTAACAAATACGTAATGTGCTTAAAATAATTTTTTTTTTAAACTTGCGTTTAAATTGTAATGATTGAACACTCCCGTATGTGCTCTAATTTTAATGGAATTTTACCTTTTATAGTTTATCTGAACTTTTGGGGAGAACATGATTGCGTGAAAATCATGTCGCAAAAATGTCCTTCTGTTACCACTTTTTAAATTTCATTTTTAAAAAAAGTTACTGGCAAAAAATTCCTGGCTTTGGTTTTTTTAGCAACTTACTATGGATGTGTATAATAGTCTATGCATCAGTTTTTAAAAATATATATTTTTTGATATGCTCACAGACAGAAATACATCGATTTTTTTGTTCAAACTGTCCTTCCGTTACCGCTGGAATTCATCACATACAGTCGAATCTCGAACTCGAATATACATTTATCTCAAAGTTTTCATTGGGTCCCAAACTCTTGGTGAAATTCTTCGATTAATTGTGCTCCTTTTTCAGTTGTATCATTCACAACTTTCAGCATTTTAACGATATCTCTTCCCTTTAAATAGCTTCCTTCATTTTGCCATGAATCAGGATCAAATAGAAAAACATCTTTTGGTGTTTGTAACTTATCAAACAGTTTTATTGACTTGTAATTGATTCTATAAAGAGGAAGATCTTTACTAAGAAAGTATTCCAAATCATCAACTGTTATTTGAAATTTTTTATACAGTCATCAGACACGTCTTCCTATTCAGCAAGCATTTTTTTGAAGTAGTCTTTTCCTATCTTCAAAGTTAATTCCTTTATCCAATAAGGACAAAGCTACTAGTTCATCCCCTAAGTACCATAAGTGATTTATGAATTTTTCAATCACTGCTTCTGCTGCATGTTTGTCATAATTTTGTACCCTGCCAGGTTTTTTAGACACTAAACTTTACATTAATTTAAAAGGCCTAGAATGGGTTGCTGCGAAAAACTATATCTTCATACAACATTTAACTGTAAAACAGCATTTACGGGCAATCCCTTCATGTAGTGTCAATTTAAATTGCTTCCTAAAAATATAAATTTTCAAACAAGAAATTCCTTTTGCCACTCCTCTGGGTCAGGGATAAACTCCAGGTTGCCGAAAACATATCCCTGTAGGAGGGAGGACTTCACCAAGAAATATTATTGCACGTTAGGAGAATTATCTGTAATATTTCTTAATTCCGCTTTCTATGAACAATAACATGCCATCAAATTCTTCTTTTAGAATTTAAGTGATATGTGTAATTTTGAATTTTGAAGCGCTTAAATAATGAAATATCGAGTCTAGAACTATGAAAGGCGAGAACTTCTTTAAAGACACTCTGCAGTACGATTTCAAGTGCATGATGCTAGCAATACAAATGCAATATATCACCGTTCAGCTTTTGCTCTAAAAAATTACATGCACAATTTATACGGCCGGTATTGTAAGCTGCTGTGTAAAACACTACAGCTTGAACAGTTAGTAATCAAGAGCAATCATCTAAGATATCATATACAACTGAAGAAATATCTCAGAAATTCTGAGTAGCTGTTCAACAATGGAACCTGAAGCTATCATGGTAAGCCCATCGGCGTTTTTTTCCAGTTACATCTGGATGTAGCTTTGTATCCCAGGGAATAACTAAAAAATCTAAATTTAAGTTCATGAAATCTGATTTTACCTCTCGAAGATTTTCTCTTGCTCTCTTAAGGGATGTACGACTGATCATAAGGTTATTTGGATTTAAATTTACTGCATCTACATAGGCTGTTAATAAATGAGCAGCATCTTTGTCCCTAATATGGCATTTGTGTAACATTGATGAAATGCGAGCAGATCTCAATAGTTGTCAAGCTTTTTTGCGTTGTGGTAGACCAGATATAGAAAAAAGGTTCAACAGTTTAGGATAGATACCCATTTCGGTTTCTAAATCTTGTGAATTGCAAGAGGAATTTGATGATAATAAAGGACTATGTACTGAAATAGAAGACAGTTTAAAGTATAGATTTTTACATTATTCCGATCTGGAATTTTTTAAAATTTATATTTTAGATGTGGAAAATAGAGTTTATTTTTATGGTAGGGTAATCGAGGGTTTTTCAAAATTTAAATTATTAGAATGCTTAAACATTTAAGTATATAAATAAAGAACAGCGAATTAAAATATAATTGTCATTACTTATATTTATAGCATGGAAACCTAGTGACCCTATTTGCCACACCTATTACATACACAGAAAGTTTTCTAAATCAACACCCCCAAAGCCTGGAGGAGGCAATTTTTTGTTGTCAAAAATCATTCATTAATGGCCTAGGCCATTCATTAATGGCCTTTAGAGTCCCTTGTGTCCATCTTGGTGGAAAAAAAATGTTTCCCTGCCGCTTGGTTTGAAACGAGCGCGAATAGCGGTATGCCTGTCCCAAGGCCATTGGCGTACATGTACCCTATGTAATATGTAAAATTTTACAGAATGAAAGTGAGAGAATGGTTGGTCTGGAAGTAGCAACATCTATTGAGGTTCAAAATTACTTTAAATATGAAACCTAGGAATATTTTTACATAAAACTGAGAAAATCCGCGATTTTTTCTTTAAAACTCAAAACAGGAGGCCCTAGGGGCACGTGTTAATATTCATGGATTGACTTAAAATTTTGTATGCATCATTTATTTGTATAATGGAACAAATTGAGGGGGCGTCGTGTAAAATATCTACAACTTCAAAAATAAGGACCACCCTAATATGGTTAGGAAAAGAAATACTGATGTGTTTGATCTACAATAATGTTAATAATTCACTAAAATTTACAAAGAAAAAGTTTTAAATTTAAAAACTAAAATGTTCTTATTTTACACCATTTTTTAAAGTTATTGATAAATCAGAGACTTTGATGTCTGATTTTTATGTTGACTTAAATTTGTCCTCACTCAATGAATGTTAAAATTGTGCTTTCAACTGCTGCCATACATACTGGGAGAGTGGTTAGTATTAATAGTAGAATATTTGAAATTTACATCAAAAATCGTAATTTTAGGCAATATTTGGTAATGATGCAGGAAAGGGAATTATTAGGGGTGTCCTTCTATAAGTTTTTCAACATTGAAGTCACTTTTAAACTATCTTTGGTGATATTGGGAGGTCAGTAATTTCTTCTGTAATTTTTTCAAAATTGAAGTGTTTTAAAGTGAGAAAGAGGTACTTTAGGACTGATCTTGGAAAATTTTCGAAGTTGAATCTTAAAGGCACGATTTCAGGTGAAAAATAAGATTATTCCTACAGTGGCTAACCCTGATGGGTAATAAAGCTCAGA
>NC_072733.1:150216959-150383316 GCF_026930045.1 Uloborus diversus
CAAAAACGATTTTCAATAGTTAGTTTAATATTAAAAATTCATATCTTTGGATAAGCAGGAAATTTTCAAAATTCTAGTTTACGAAATGCCATTGCGACTCAAGGAGGGACTAATACAAATAGTTATTCCGGAGGAGAAAAAAAAACTTGTATTTTAAAAAGCAATTAGTCGCCATAAAAACTTAATTTCATCGCTGCATAGAAACATTTGGGGAAAACATGTTTTTTTTTTTTTTTTTTTTTCCCCGAAAACGACCATTATATGCTAGTGTAACTGTAAGTTAGATTTCATTATTTTCATCTTCCATTGACTCCATAGTTAAGAATTTCTTTTATCAAACGTTTTTACTACGCAATTTTTATGACTTAAAAATTTATAATAGCAGTTCCGTAATACTTTAGCTGCAATAATTTATTTATTTATTTACTTAAATTTTTTTTTGGTGGATATGGGGATCAAGTTTGATATATGTTGGGATCCTTAGTCATTCTAAATGTTTGTTTTTAAATATTTATTTATACAAAAAAGAGAAGTAAGGGAATGTCGGACAAAGTAAAATAGTTAACATAACTTCCCATTTTCAAAATGAACAAAGTGGAAATTTGTTTTGAAAAGTACAGTGCATAAAAGAATAACAATTTGAAGACACAAATTTAGCAGTAAATTTGTATCTTAAAAAAAGAAGAAAAGAAAAAGGTCAAAATTTCACTGTTTTTCATGAGGCAAAAAGGAAAATAAAAAAATTTCCTTAAATGAAATTTTTCAATTTGGTTTTTAAAAAATAGTTTCGATCAAATGAATAAGTAAATAAGAGAGTTAATGAATAAATAAACAGATAAGGAAACAATAAATGAAAAATAAATTAACTATTTGATTGATAGATGAGAACTACTCAATGAGTGAGTAAAATCTTTAGTAATAATAAAGCTGAAAGTCTCTCTGTCTGGATATCTCTCTGTCCGGATCTCTCTGTCTGTCAGGATCTCTCTCTGTCTGTCAGGTCTCTGTGACGCGCATAGCGCCTAGACCGCTCGGCCGATTTTCATGAAATTTGGCACAGAATTAGTTTGTAGCATGGGGGCGTGCACCTCGAAGCGATTTTTCGAAAATTCGATTTTGTTCTTTTTCTATTCAAATATTAAGAACATTTTCCCGAGCAAAATTATCATAAGATGGACGAGTAAATTAACAAGTTATCATAACGTGGAACCGTAACATGGGCAAGCCACTTGGGGAGAAATTCCCCATGCATCATTTGTAAATATACAGGCGAACCAAAAGACCTTTTAATTTTCGACAACGGGCAAAGCCGTGCGGGTGCCAGAAGTACTGAATAAAGAAGAAAATAGGGGAATGAATGTATAAATAAGTGAATTATTAAAGTTGAAATGCATATGAGTTAATTTTATAAATGAATACGTAAGTTATTGAATAAATAATTTAATTGAATAAATAAGCGAAATGAACTACTTCACTTTTCCCCTTATACATTTAACTAACTGCACAACACATTTAACATAAAAGTAAGCGTAATATTAAATATTAGTAGGCCTTGCTTGTACACTGTAAAAAAAAAACTGTAAATTTTGAAGAAGTTATCTGTATTTTTTACAGAAAAAAAACTGTTCGTAATAAAATACAGGATTTCTCTGTTTTTTGAATCTGTAACCGGTTATACTTTGTTTTTCTTCGAATCTTCGAAATTTCGCCCGCGTGTTTGGATTTTCGTTCTCGTGCTCGAGTTTTTGATCTTATATTTATTTAAAGCGAGTAAGTCTTAAATCGTTTGCAACTTCCATTTCATTGCATTCTAATCAATATTTTATTATTATGTTTTTTTGTCATCTATTACAGAGGCATATTCGGAAATTTACCTTTGTATACATGTATTTCGTAGTAGTATAGTAAATATTGAAATGGATTTATGAAAGTATAGTTTAATTTTTTAATCTTCATAAAAAAATAAATCAGCTTGAATAAATAATAAAAATACGGAAGATTTCCGTAAAATAAACGGAAGAAAACTGGCGTCCTGGCTGACAGTTTTTTTCTGTAAATTTTACGGATTTTTTTTACAGTGTATTATCACATGCTTTGATTTTTAGAGATAACTTTTTCTGACTGGAATTAACTAAATGTGTTACCACATATAGGTAAAATGTTACAAGATAGATAACACTAAAAACAGAGTAAATACTTCACCATTTCACTTAGCCCCACATTTCCTTATTTATGAACGTTCTTTGTAATTGAGAGTTATTCCCAGATGCGAAGGCTTTTTTAGTTAAAAATGCAAGAAAATTTCAGTTTCGGTTCAGTGCAGTAAAAATGTCACATATAATTACACATAGATATTTTGAGCTGATCAATGGGCGAAATTATTAACTTATGGTATGTATTATCTACGCAACATCGTTTGCTTCTTATTTCATATAACAACTCAAGTAAAACTCGTTAAATAAAAACACAGAAAGCTTAGTTTTGACAATTAGTGTGTTCAGATTAGAAATCCCCCCCCCCCATTAAGTGAAATTCACTCAAATTGTCTTCCGAAAACTTCGTTAGAAGTTAAAATGAAGCTGGGAGTTCATTAAGAACTAAAAGAGTACACTTTCTTGCATAACAACAATGATTTTCCAAAACATACCTCTCTCTCTCTCTCAAATATCTTAGACTAAGTTTTTTCAGAATTACATTTTAATAGTTAAAACGGTTTTTGATATCTCTCTTACGTAAAATGAAAACAATGTTTTTCGATACATTTTATTCTCGAACCTATTCTCCTGTAAGGTCAGGAGACCTATTCTCCTGTATCCGTCCTCAAATTTTCCTAACACTCCAATGTTCATTTTTTGAGAACTGTTCAAAATTAAGCAAAAAATTATTTAGGTCAGAAAGTAAAACGTGCGTATAAGCTAATCTCATTTCCGTGCTTTTAAATATTTAATTTGTAAATATTTAACTAAGTAATTATATTTTTAGACACAATTGTTTTACAATTGTTACTACAGTAAAGCATCGTTTATACGTTTCTCTTTTATACGTTTTAATCAATTATACGTTTTCAAAATTGGTCCCTGCAAAGTGTAATACACATTAACCTATATCTATTATACGTTTTTTCGTTTGTACGCTTTTTTCATACAGTCCCTTCAAAAACGTATAAACGGTGCTTCAATGTAGTTTTATTGCGCTTTTATTTGTTATTATTTTTTATTTAACGGAAAAGCAGAAAAAAAATGCAGATTGCAATGTTACTGAATGATAAAAACCCGTTAATAATATCATTTGACATAACATAATATTGCAAAATATGTGTCATTTATCAATTCAGAATAAATACTATTTGCAATTACTATCTTCAAAGTTTTATAGTTAAAAATGACTGAAAGCAATTAAAACCCTTCTTAATATTTTCAGAAGGAGACATGCATTTTGAATAACTAATAAAGAAATCCTTTCGCGTTCATAGCAATTGCAAATATTTTAGAAGGTGCTCTGAATGAGTAAGAAATAATGAAAGCAATAATTGTTTAGGAATAGTTCTTAAAAAATCGGAGCAAATAAATTGATTTTTCTGTGAAATCATATTCAGCTGGAAAGTGAACTACGTAATTTTTCGAAATAGGCAATAAGAATATCTTTAAAATGTTTTTGTTCTCAGAAGTGAAGAGAACACTTTTTTTAACCCGCCGTAAGTGTTGAACTTGATGCGACTATCGATCATACTTATGCATTTTTACTGTGATAACTGTAGTTAGATGTTGAATTTGTCAAGATATTTTTTTTTTATTTTTAGATTTCCGAAAACTTGTAAAACCTTCTTCACTCTTGAATGTGATTCTTTGCTTGAAACAGTGCGAAATATTATGAACGTACGTTTTATAGATTTCAATCCGCTCTCTTAATTTAATTTACATTTTCGCTAAATAAATAAATAAATAAATAAATAAATACTAGTCGACCCGTGCGGAACTAGGGACTGTGCTTCAAATCGTTTCATCAGGCATTTCGCTCTTTAAAAATTTCAGAAAGAACATTATAAAGAAGAACCGAAAAAAGTAAACGGAAAAAAGTAAGCGCACAAGAGAAGGCACGTAATTTGAAGACATCAGTAACAAAACCTCGTTAAATGCAACGTGGTGATAATTTTATCATCGCTCACCTTTTGATTGTACATATTTTCAATGCGAACATAAATATCATTAAAAGTGTGGCTGAGTGACTCGTGAAAAAGCAGTAATTGTGCACGTGAAAAAACAGGTTGTGGCAAATACAGTCCTGCCCATGTGAGCATCTAACGGGAAAGAAAGAAACATTATTGGCACGGATTCGAACTGGCGCCGTTATGATTAACAGCATGACACTCCAACAAACCTAACAATTGCGCCTTCCTTTTCGAATGCTTTTCATTGAAGGAATGCGTAGTAAAAAACAGCAAAAAAGCTTTTTGCTGAAAAAAAAATAAGATCCTGCGTCTATGTTTTGTCATTAGCCAGCATGATACGATTTAAAATTATTCGTAAAGCATGGAATTTGATCAAAGAATGAGGAAGATCTCACGTAGCGATTGAAACAAATATTCTAGAGAAGTAATAAATTAGATTGAAAATAAGTGTTTTTATTTTTGAATATTGAACTATTTTCCACAGCAGGCTGCTTTAACCGTTCCAGCTTAAATGCTCGCATATGTTTCGCTTTTAATCGAACACTTAAAATTCAAAACCAAAACCAGTTGAACTCAGTCCGTTTTTTAAGTGTAATTTTTCGAACGTAGAAAAAATGTGTTTTTTTTTTCAGCCGAAAGCAGAGGAGTAGAAAATGATTTCATACTAATGAAATTGATAATAATTTCAAGTTTTATATCGTATTCGAATAAAAATTAAATAATTACTGGGTGAAACTCGTAGTTTCAATTTGGCGTAATATTTTTTCATTTGTACAAAATGTCGAACACTGCTATTAGAAAAATCTACATTTCAACATACAATGAAAATGTTTTTCTGCACAAAAAGGATTTCCTTGAGGTAATTCTAATACTTTTTTATGCTTACAATATGCTTAGTGGTCTGGACGGAGTCAAAGCTTTAAAAAAAAAGGAAGAACACCCCTCGATTAACAGTCAACTTATCCGAATGATAACTGTAGCCGGCATAAAGGAGTCGAAACACCAAGTAGCATTCCCATTGCATTTATTTTATTACGTGTGTTATCTGTTGTGTGTTATGTGTACATGTAATGCGTAATATTAACCTAAAGTTGCTGTTATGTCGGACAGCCCGAGCTTGCCCGAAGTTCAGTTAGTTTATAGCCGAACGCTCTACCGAAAAAAAACTTATCAATTTAACCGAACAACTAAGTCTAGTGCTTTTAAGCTTTTTTTTAACACACACACACACACACACACACACACGCACAGGTTAATTTTATTTTTTTTTCTTTCCGAAAGCGAAGTTTTCGGAAAGAAAAAAATTGCAAAATTGTATTAGTACTTTGCTTTAAAAAAAAAAAAATCTGCGCAGAACTTCAGGCTGCATCAAGGTTTTACAACAGCAAGGGGCGTTTCCGAAAACTTGATTTTTCGATCTAAGTCTACTTTTCGTCATTAGCTAACCTGATAAATTTTATAATGAGAGGCGAATAATATATAAGATAAGATAGTGATGAGAAGTGTTTTTATTTTTGAAAATTTTGCTATCGCAGGCTGCTTGAACCGTATGACTTAGATGACAGCACGTGTTCATCATTTAACAGCACGGTTAAAATACAAAATAATTTGAACTAAACTCTTTTTTAAGCGAAGCTTTTCGAATGTAGTAAAAATGTGAGAGGTTATTTGTTTTTTGCAAAAAGAAGAAGAAAATGTAGTTTACCCTTCAAATTGAGGTAGTAATTTTTTTATATGTACATAGAGTCAAAAACTGATTAGAAGAATCTATTTTTCAATATACGATTTATTATTTTTTTTCTGAACAAAAAACAATTCCATTGTAGTCTGAAATCTTAAACCTGATACTTATATATTCGCTTACATTATGCTTTAATTTTCTTACCGGAGACAAAGCCTTAAAAAAAAAAAAAAAAAAAAAAACCGTACAATTAAGAATCAATTTAGTTCCACGTTGCATTAAGTTTTCATAACAGCAAGGATCGTTTCCAACATTTATTCTATTCCCTCATATTTGTTATTCATTGATATTAAGCGTTCGTGTAATACGCGATATTTGTCTAATTTTTTGAAGCAGATTGTCCGGACGTGGGCCCGAACACGCATTCTTCGGGTTACCAGTCGAACGCTCTGACAATCAAACTATTCAGCTCCGTCGGTCTCCCTCCAAGTTAAACTTATAAATGCAACCGAAGTTCTCATTCTGGTTCTTTAAAACCGGTTTTTTGACAGAAAGAAACAACTTTAGACCGTGGGTCTATTTTTCGTCAGTAGCCTGCACGATTAACTTTAAAATAAGATGTAAATCAAAGAAATCGATCAGGAATTGAGGAAAATCTCGCGTAGAAACCGAAAACAGGCTGCAGAAATAATATATAAGGATATACACTGTTAAAAATTCAGGAAGATTTTCTGGTAATTGTTACTGTAAAATGACGGACTAACGCATAGCTGATTTTTACGGTAATTTATACCGGAGAAATAAGCGATCCCAGCGCCAATTGGTTGCTGCGGCCTTTCGAGGATACCGTAAAATTTTACAGTATTATTTGACTTTTACGGTAATAGTTACTGGCAACATGGATGCCAGTAACAATTACCGTAAATTTTCCGGAAAATTTTTAACAGTGTATATATATATATATATATATATATATATATATATATATATATATATATATATATATATATATATATATATATATATATATATATATATATATATATATATATATTAGGACTCGACCGATGCATCGGCGCCGATGGTTCAACAATTTAGATATCGGCATCGGCGGCCGATGCTAACTTGCAGGAAACATCGGCCCATCGGCCTTAAAATACCTCGAAAAGCCGATGGAATTGGCCGATGTTTTTGAAAAAAAAAGGACCTTTGCAGTTTTACTTTTTAATACATAGTAAAGGGAGTTATTGTTTTCTTAATAAAATTTTTTACTTGAATTTCAGTATGAATTTATTTTAGTCACCCCTAAAGGAATTTTTAATTTTTCATTCAGGTACAAACAAGTTAATTATTGCGTTGTTTCTTGCAGCTGGATGTACGTATATATCTCTCATAAGTCATAACTCAAAAATGTTAAGCTGTAGAAGGTAAAATTTTCATGTGGGGTGTGCGTACGTTCTAGTTGTGCACTTTCCTTTTTGTTTTTGATCGGATGTTCTGAAAAGCCCAGTTTACTCATTTTTTGTGGCTATTAATTACATATTTCAATGCAAAACTAATATAGCGTCTTAGACTGACGATTATTTGGTGATATATTGCTGAATTGGAGATCATGGAAACAAATATGAGATGGCGAAACCGTTTTTTGGGTCATTTTGCTAGATTCCCGTTGAACAGACGGTAATTTTTAATTTTTTGATATTTGTAATATGAATCACAGTAATGCAGTCTTTTCTGTATCGCTTCGGCGGAGTTACAAGTTTGGGGCCCGTTGAAATACATTTTGGGGCCCTATTTTTCTATCACGGAAGCTGTAAAACCTATAGCATAAGGATTTTTGTAACTCCTACGGTGCCCGTATGGTTATGAGGACTCTCGCGCAATTGCAACATTTGCTATATTTTAAATCTGCCACTGCACGTCAAAACAAACTCGAATGCAAGTTTTAAAAGGTTTTTTCTGCTCCATGTTTATAATTATTTTGAACTCTTATTTTTTACGACTATTTTTTGAATTTCCGAGAACACTTGTGTGGCCCTCCTCCCACTCCCTCAATTTCTGAAATTAAACTCTAGTTGTACTTCTGAGTTGTTTAAAACTAACACCATTCATAAAATTAAAGATTTGTTTTTCAAACTTAATTTTTTATTTAGAAAGAATTTAGAGCATTAATGTAAGAAATTGATTAAAGACGTTTTGAATGGTGACATAATTCGGAACTCAAAGGGACTTTTGAATTATTTCTTCGGAAGTGCTGAAGTACATTCAGAAACTCTTCCGAGGCGTTGGTGGTAGCGGTTCTGTACTAAAAACATGAGGTCGAAGTTGGGGCCGAAGTGTGAGTTACTCCATAATCAGAGGGTGACCCCCCCACCCTCCCAAACCATCCCTCGTCGTTTCAAGCATTTCTTAAATATTTAGCGATTATTTATTTTGGTCAAGAGATGTCATTTTGCGTATTTCTCATACTTGTTTCACCTATATTTCGTAATGCGCCATCTTTTTTGCATCATTAATAGCGATCGATTTTTTTTCTGTTGTAAGTAACTATTTTTATGTATTTTTATAAAATCAATGAATGAGCTATTTTCGTTTTTTATAGAAAAATTTCAAGGACTTTCTATTATGCAATTTTTTAAATTTCAGAAAATTATTGTTAAATTGAAAAATTTAATTTGAACTTCTTTGTGAAGCTTCATAAAAGATTAAACAACCAAATTGTTCAATATTATGTGTGTAAACAACAGATCAAGTGTATATTTATTTAGTTATTAACTTGGTGTAAATATTGAGTTTGTTTATTGTAGCTGCGTTTTAAGAACCTCGCTCTTATCATGGCTATTTCTTTTTTCAGCAAACTTTATGAAAAATGCAAACTTTTCTATTCATAAATTTTAAATAAGTACAAAAATATTCCTATTATGATTTAATATTGTAATTTATATGTTGTCTTTTTTGTTTAATTTGATGACTAAAAAATGTCTATGTGCAATCTTTAAACTTAAATTGCGTTATTTGTTAACGGTTTCATAGTTTTATTCTTTTTTTTTTTGAATGATTAAACAACATAATTTAATGTTTTTAAACTATTTTTGGTGTACCTAAATCCATACATTTTTTCAATATTACTGAAATCTTAGTTATATGTTCAATTTAAAAAAAATAAATAGGTTATTAAACAGTCTCTTTGTTTATCTTCCTTTTTTTCTTTCTTTTTTTTTTTGGCTGTTGTTCTTTCTATTTCATCATACAGCAGTCAAAAAAGGAGAAGCATAACTACACCCTATACAAATTGTAAGTAGTACGTCCAAAAGTTCGGGGACAAGCTGTATAAAACCTTACCCAGAATACTTCACATTATCGAAGCACATCCACCTTCAAAGGGTCACCTTGAGGGACTATGTACTTATGCCAGTGTTCATATAACTTTTGGAATCACTCCTAGAAGCCACTTTTCGCTACCTTCTATGATGCAGCTTTATCTTCTCCTGACGGAAGAAAGCGGCGTCCATGCAAATGTTTTTTTTTTTTTTGCTGGGAACAGGTAAAAGTCACACGGAGCTAAGTTCGACGAAACGTTAGGTTATTTGTTTGGCATATCATTGGTCGAGTATTGACCAATCGAACATTGCATCTGCAACATGAAAGTCGCCTTCTTCCCCACGATGAAGTTAAAGCAGCAGCGCAAGAGGCTTTACAGGAGGTTGCGAAAAATGTCTTCCAGGAGTGCTTCTAAAAGCTATACGAACGTTGGCAGAAGTGCATAGTCGCCCAAGGTTATTTTGTAGATAAATGTGCTTCGGTAATGTGAACTATTCAGGGTAAGGTTTTATACAACTTGTCCTCGAACTTTTAGATCATACTACGTACGTATGCGTTTTCAACTTACTACTTCATAACGTTTTTAAGTGAGGCAAGTTTACGCGCATGAAGACATCACAAGAGAATTTGCGATAATTAACTGAGGAGGCGCTCAAAATGGATATTTTGGTCATCTATATGTTCTTAGGTACATATGCATGTACAGATGTGCCGAAAAAACTTGTGAAGTTTAAATTGGGTGATCGTAAAATAGAAATTTAGGTCGAGAAATCTGATTTTCTTTTTGTGATTACGCTTCCTTATTCGTAGAAAGGAAGTAAAGTGAAATAAATCAATGATCCTTTAAATCCCTGGTAATCTTATCAATTTATTTCTGTTTGATTTTTTTTTTTTTTTGGCATCGGCCAACGGCATTGGCCATCGGCAATCGGCCAACAATCGGCATTGGCCCATCGGCCAAAAAATGCCATCGGTCGAGCCCTAATATATATATATATATATATATATATATATATATATATATATATATATATATATATATATATATATATATATATATATATATATATATATATATATATATATATATATATTAACTGTTAATTTCCCTCACAATCATATATTCCTCTCTATTATCATACACAATACGAGATATTAAATTATCACTCGACAAGATTTTGTACATATATATTGCGTGACAAATATGGGTATCTAAGTAATGCTTTTTCTTTTTTTAACTAAAGAAACTTTACGACAATATACTTAACTGCAGTGATGTACCCAATAAATTAATACATATTTATACATTTGTTGAGAAAAACATTTTCTTGTTTCCTTTAAGGCTGCTCTGTAATCAGAAATCGTTTTTGCAGATGGTCCTCTAATTCATTCTTAATTTCAAAAAAAAAAAAACAAAAACAAAAAAAAAAAAAAAATCCAGTTAAATACAATATACTCTTTTTACTACCGAGAGACCTAACCGGTTGGGAAAAATTATTGTTCAGGTATTTTTTTTAAATCTAAACATTTATTTAAAGAGTGATTTAAAAAAAAAGATCCACACACGTAATCGTTCAAACATGTTAATAACCCCAAAACAATCAACTGTTGCCAAAACGAAACACTTAAACAGAAAAGTTAAAATTTATAGCGGAGTTTCATGTTACTATCAGTGGCGCACACAGGAATTTTGCAAGGGGAGGGTCCAAGATCGAAAGCCTCATTCTCATATCATACCCCCAATACGCCGTCAAACATATTGACTTGATTTTTTCGATTCTCGAGAACGAAAAAGAGTAAAAAATAAACTATTGAATAAATAATTAGTGTTAATTAATAAAATATGCTTAAATAAATTACCAGAAAGCAAAATAATTTACGCATTAACTTTTCTCATAATTAAAAAATGGATTCAACAAATCAAATTCATCGCTGCAGAAGCACCATATGATTATAGAAGTTCATAGAATCTCATTTGATGTAATATGTAATTACAAAACTAAAACATGGTTTTTTAGTGTATTCATTTATAATCACCATTCTGCTTGTTATGGGCAATTCGTTATAGGAAAAGTGAACAATATTTAAAAAAAACTTTTATCATGAGGATTTTTTTTCACTTATTAGAACTGAAATTAATGTTACCTTTGTTTGAAATTAGTTTACGTACAAAATACGTAGAATCGTAATCAATCGGGGAAAAAAAGCAAGACCTTTGGGAGGGGTCCGGACCCCCTGGACTCCTCCCTTGTGTGCGCCACTGGTTACTATTATCCAAAACTTCTCGATATTCACTTTCATGACATCACTTACGAGACATTAATAAGACATAATATTAAAATATACAAACTTAGAAACGACACAAACGAAAAAAAAAGAAAATGTTTCTTTTTTGTAGGTATAGATGAAAACTTGCAGTTCAGTTTCGAACAGTATTTCTAACCACAACTATGTGTGAAATATAGCTTTGGTTGACTTTAAAAGCTATCATTCGAACAAAACGTTTTGGCAAACATTTCCAATATTTCGAACCACGTTGTTAAACACATTTTCAGTTATCATTTTTTTTTTCTCTCTGCGAGGGGTTTGAAAAAAAAAAAAAATGGTCAGATTTTGTCTGTTTTATGTGAAAAACATACTTCTCAGCTTTCAATAATAAATCCACATTCGTTCATCAAACGTTATTATTACCCCAAAGCAGATTAAACTGGCAATTGTGGGCTACCCAGGCGAAAAGGCGGGGAACCCACACACGCGAAACCGTTTAGAATGCTGCTGCACGAGGTGTTTGGAAACAGCCTTTGTTACTAGATGATTAAACAGGACCCCTGTATTCCCTACCAATACCCCATTGAACTTTTGTGTCCCCAGAATCAGCCGTCCTTCCCCCGAGGTCGGATTTTCAGCTAGTGCTACCCATATCGCTAAGCCCTGCTCACAAAGGTACCTGGTCTATGTTTGCAAACAAGACATGTCTTTAATGACTGCTTTTCTAAAGATCCATGGTACTCTCTATAACCCTACTACAACAGCAGTGCCCCCGTACCCCCAGGAAGCTATGAAAGCTAATAGAGCCCGGGGGAGGGATAAGTTCCGGGGATGTGGATTAAAGTACCCCCTCAAGATTACGAGAGGCTGAATTGTAAAGCCACCTTCCTGAACTTGGTCATGGGAGAAAGCATCTTTTTGAATAAATAATAATAAAAAAGAATCGTTTGAGTTTTTTATTTTTTGAGTTGAACTCGGTTCATTGGATTCAAGCTCTTTTTCATACCCCTCAATGACTCTCAATCGGAAAGCTAAGATACGAGTTATTATGTCCATCGGCCTTTCGGGGGTTCCATGATGAAACATACGAATCGCTGATCCTTAATCCAGTTTGAAAATGAAGATGCTTGATGTTCTTGAAGAAAATGACCGTATAGGCGGTTTCTTTAGAAGTTCTCAATTTTTCGGAAATCGTTTTGACATGGTATTTTCTTGGCAGGGATACGCTTCATGACTAAGCTTCAAATCACGTAAGTCTGCTCAAATAGGTTGGGAATTTTATGATGAAATTCTTCTTCGGGGTGCAGAGTATTCATCTAAGCGAGTTTTTTTTTTTATTTTTTAAACCTGGGAACTTGCTGGTTTTACGGAAATTACAGCAAGGAAGACAGGTGATTAAAAAAATGAGAGACACAAAAAGAGCTACAAACAGTAAATGAATAAATAAATAAGTAAAATAAATAAAATAAATGAATAAATGGAAATTATAATAAATAATATACATAAATAAAAATAAGTAAATAATATACATGAATAAAAATTAATAAATAAATAAAGTTAATCAAAACAAATAAATAAATAAACAATATACGTAAATAAAAATAACTAAATGACAAAGTAAACAAAAAACAGACAAAGAATATACCAAGTTAATGAAATGAAATAAAATTAAATCTGAATAAATATTCTGAAATGCTTCTGAAAAAAATAAATATTATGAGTAGAGCTTAATTTTCATGCGAGCTTATCTCCTGCACTTCTTTTTTACTACACGTGAACATTTACATACAAAACGGAACTCAGGCTATTTATGAATAATGTATGGGGTTATATATTATACACATTATATTACTTCCGCACTTCTTTTTATAGAAACTAAGTCGTAAACATGATCCCCTGCATAAAGATAGTCACAAAGTTTTGTAATAATAAAAATAATAGTGTTATAATATAAATTTGAATAATATCATCAAATAAAAAGTGCATCTTATACTTGCAGTTTTTTGCAGCTTGGATTGCATGATGATTTATGAATGATGTTGAGAAAGTTATATCCCACCAAAAACATTCTGTAAAAAACTAGCCAAGTCTCGATGGAGCTGCTTGTTTATCTCTAAAAAGTAATGAAATCTAGACAAAGTCATGACAAGTCTAAGGTTCCTTACTGCGATTTCTTTATTATTATAGTTAATGTTGTGTGACTTGGCCGTTAAACATTCTTTATACGTTAGTGGGTACAAGTCAATTTTGTTTATACGTTTTCCAAGTGGCAATTTTCCATCGTCAATGAGTAGCGGTTCTGGCGACAGATATGTGCAATGGTGTCATGGAGCACTTGGTTTTGTACCCTTGTGTACCCTTTAACGGCCAAGTCACACAACATTAACTATACTAATAAAGAAATCGCAGTAAGGAACCTTAGACTTGTCATGACTTTGTCTAGATTTCATTACTTTTTAGAGATAAACAAGCAGCTCCATCGAGACTTGGCTAGTTTTTTACAGAATGTTTTTAATGGGATTTCACTTCTTTTTGTAGAAACATTTAATTTGTGTAATGTTTGAGTAGACTAAAGCTATGCTAGATTAAATTGGAAGATGGGTCCCACTACGCGGGACTTTTGCAATGACAGTCGATTTTTTTATGTACTAATAGTAGAAGGGGGCATTACCATATCTCTAATACAACTGAGGCTGAGACCAGCTGAGGGTTCTTCATTAGATACTTCAGACTTTTGATTTTTGACATCAAATGAAGCGACCCACCAAGTTGAATATTTTTTGTAAAGGCTGTATGTCGATCTCTAATAGTTTGGTTGGGCTCTTGTGTTTTCTAATCAGGGTCACTGCAGATCTTCGATTAGCCTAGTTTTTATAGTTTTCCCTTTATGTGGCCATTAAACCCAAACTCTGTACCAAATTTCACCTCTCTGAGTTTATGGGAAGTACTAGTTCTATTTTGATGATCATGAGTGAGTGAGTGAGTGAGTGAGTGTCATAAATGCGAAACTTTGCTTTCGCTTAACTTCGGAACTAAATGACCTACAGACTTGAAATTTCGGATTTTAAGTATGTGATTATAGCTTACTGGATAACGAAAATTTCTGCGTCCTGGTCTCATCAGAAGGTTCTCAAATAGGAGCCTGAAAATGCGGCGAATGGGTTCCAGTAAAGGATGGTACGGCAGTGTTTGCTTCGCGCTCGACTTGGCCCCAGATTTTATCAAGTCATAAAGGTTTGCTAATCCATAATAAAAAAATTATAAGATTTTTTTTCTGATCATAAACGGTCTTGTTCAAATGACATTGTTTCAAGCTCCATTGGAATGAATGAATGAAAACAGCAACTAAAATGGAAATTACATTAACTCGATACATGAGTGAAAATCAGAGATGTTCGTTGGACACAAGATAACGATTACTTTTTCGTTTTGAACTTACTCAATATTAAGGAAAAAAGACAGAAAAAAATCCATTGACTATGACTTCTTTGCTATTGACTATAAAAGTACGCTTTTTTTTAAAAAATATTTTTATGCCATGCTTACTGTAAAAAATACATTTGCTCTCTCTGGGCATGAGTACAATAGAGAATAATACATTTCTTAAGCTTTTCAGCGATTTCTTGCTTTTATGCCAATATTTTCCTACTGTGCTTTAAAAAGGTAGCTCTGTTTCCTATTTCATTATTATTATTATTTTTATTATTTGTGCTAATGATATTTACCTCTATTCAAACTTTATGTACCTTTGCAAGTTTGAGTACAATATACTCTGAATTCTCATTCCGTAAAAATCTTTACTGCAGGAATAAAAAGAAATTAGTTTAATTAGAATTAATGATTCATTGCTGTGTTTATAGCTTGTTTTGGTGAAATGTATGCACAGGTTGTTACATTAATAACTTCATCTTACTGACTTCTTTCTCACAAGCATTATGTATACCTGTTGTATTTCTCTTTGAAAAAGCCAATGTTAAAATGGTTATACTTTACTTAGCAAATACGGAGGGAGGGAGGCTTCTGGGGTTTAAGAAGTAAATAAAAGGCACAACATAAGTAAAAGACGCAGTAGCTAAATAAAAATAAACGTTTGCGAACATTGAACAAAACAATCAAGCTTATTTGTTTGAAAATTAAAAAAAAAAAAAGAAAAAAACCTTTTCTTCTCTTCGTGGACTAGAGTTTTTTAGCCAAATACATTTTTCGATCTCAAAAATTTGGAAAATGCTTTCATATTCAAATCTTTTGATTTTGAAGTGTTTGCTGTATTTTTAGTTTTGATGTGGGGAAAACTTTTCATCAAACAATGTCGTGCTGGTTTATAAATTCAGGGGTGATTAAAACGGAAATTTATGTTGAAATATGAGTAAGTAATTTGTCTTGAATGCAGTAATTTTTCTAACTTCGTTTTAGGAAGTAAAATTGCTTGTTGTAACTTGAATCACCATGGTAACCGAGTTTAAGTAGTTATATATATATATATATATATATATATATAATACTACTGGATTCAAAGCAGGTCATTACAGCTTTCGTTTTAACGAGGCGGAGCAAGACTTAACAACAGACGAGGCGAGAAGTATGAATCTATCGACATTTCGATATTTTTGATCGAGAATAGGATCCGCGAACAACTCTTGACCTAGCATCCCAGATTTACTGATTTTTAATGTGAACATGGAGGACGTGATGACTACTACAGATTTAACGTGTATCGGCCATCATTAGCATACATGGTGTGTCTTCGGTCACCGAGTATCGAAACAGTGACTCTTTAGTCACGAGATCCGTGCCCATCTGATTGGGCTTTTTCGGTCATTTTAAACTGACTGGAATACCTAGTCAATGTTAAGGTTTTATATAAATGATTTAAGTTGATGATTTTATTGGAATACTGAGTGATATAGAATATATATTGTGTTATTGAAGTTAGACAGGAAACTAGTAGTTTATGAAGATTCAATATTTATAATTTTCCGTGAGAAAACATAAAACTTTTCTCAGGCAAAAATTCTGTTTGTTCAATGTCTTGCTCGCTCAAGTTTTGATGCGCAACGCGCAAGTAAAATAAGTGACAACTAATCAGCAAAGGTAGAAGAAACCTTTTTTAATCGTCCTCAGTACAAAAGCACAAAAGTTCCAATTCCAATTAGATAAAGTTCGGTTTAAAAAGTTTCTGTATCCAGAAGAAATCGATAACCGAATCGGATTATTCTTAGATAATAAGCTTCGACAATTCTTTATTCGCAATCGAAACTCCTAATTTCATCACCCTCGAAGCGAGTAAAAGTTTTAATGCAATTGTGGGTAAGAAATAACGATAACGGCAGCTGGGCTTCGTCAACTTGTTGTCTTAGCTCAGCAGGCGTTTTTTGCTCATACTGAAACAGTGGCATGCTTCGGAAAACAATTATCGGAAAATGCTCAACTATTCACAATCGACCCACCCGAGCGAATAAAACGGCTAAATAAAACCGGCACCACTTGATGACTGCACAAAAGAGCCGGTTTTCTCTTCCCCAGTGATGTGTTCTTTTTAATTAGCTCCTATCAGAGCGGGCTATTTGTCTTCACGCAAACTAAAATACCAAGCTTTTAAAACATTTCGAGAAACTATTTAAAGGGTCGGCTGAGACACATCAAGCGTAACAAAACGACAAAGTTTATAGGATTTAAACAAGCAGCAGAGGCTTCTAGAAAGCTGATTGAGTTAAGGGTATCTTCTCGAAATCGGAGGACGCGCTGAAGGCAATCATGGGTTACATTCCAGAAGAGGTTCTAAGCTTGTTACCCAAGCAACAATCCCTTTTCTCATTTTGTAACCACTGGAGCTGAATTCCCTTAAAGTTGCTACTTTTTCTAAGTCCCGGGTAAGGTAACAAGGTTACCAACCGTGGCAGCGGTCAAATAGAATTACAGAAACCAATTACCTGCAACTCTCTCTAACGGCAGCTACAGAGTAAATTATTATTGCGCAGCGAGATAACGTATTGACTTCTCCACCACTAGAAAAGGTTGCCGAGCTATTTATACATAGTAACTTAAGAAAGATGTCGCCGGATTTTCGTATACACAATAATTTGGAGGGGAGTTTTCTTTATTTAAGAGCGAACAACTGCCGTAATGGCCGATTGAGCTGAGGTATTGCGGATGAGGAATGTAGCCTCCAGCTCGCTTATTTATTGGAAAAGCGCAGCTTTTTTTTTTCTTTTTATTCTAAATTCGAAATTGATACTTAATATTGTGAAAATAAAAAAAGCTGCTTTAGAATCGTGAAATAAGATTGGACTCCTTTTCTTTTCAGCTACTTAGATTAAAACTAAGAATCTTACGGGAAAGGAATTTTTATTGAATTCGAATGTTTTTATTTTTTATTTTTTAAGAGACATATTTTAGGCCTCTGACGTTCTTGTAAACTCGGTATGCTAACTCCTTCTTTGAATTAATTAGTGTTTCATAAAAAAAAAAAAAACACCTGCAGCCAAATTTTGAGATTGAATGAAAAATAGATCAAGTTTTTAGAATTAAAAAAGAAGTTCATTCAAATTTTGTCTGTACTTTCATTCTAGCTTTCAGCATTTTCACTAAAATTAGCTGATAAAAACAAACTAACGCTCATGATTCAAACTGAATCCATTGAATTAATTGTTTAAAATGTTCCTATCAAATTTTTTTTCTCCACATCTTCGATTTTCTCTGCCTCTTGATTCAAAATTTTTAAAGAAATCAGCATCAGCAAAAATGTTTGCTGTAAACATGCTGAATTCCAACTATTGTTATTCGGACAGCCAAATATTGACACCCTGCTATTCTCATATATATAAGTATTACATGTTATTAGTATCAGAGTTATTAGGGAAGACTGTTGCTCTTCCACCATTCACGATTTATATTTCTTTCAACAAAATGTAACTCAACTCCAATTTCAATGCATAGTTTTTAATTTCAAAAAGAAATCGGTTTTATACTGCTGAGCTGTGATCTTCTTTTATTTCATTATTTATTAACAATTTTGCTTTTAGTTGTATCATTCGATTGGTTTTTTTTTTTTAATTTTTATTGAACATAAATACTGTGCATGAATTCAAATAACTCTTAAACTCTTATAATTAATGGATGGATTTAATCTAGTTCATTACAGTTTTATACTACAGAGTGGTCGTCATCTTTTATGTTATTATTAATTAATTATTTTAAGTTGTTTATTAGTTTATTTATTTGTTTTTAAAATGTATAGATCGAAGAAAAATGGTGTTGTATAATTCCACAAGCTTTTGCTTTCATTTTTTAAAAACTTTCTGCATAGAATTTATTAAGAAATTTCATAACAAAATGTTCAAAAACAGGAGAGAAAATCAGTTACTTTTTTCAGTTTGTCACAAGCGTTTGGGTTTAAAAAAAAATTTCTGTCATCCGAAAATTTAAATTTATTCGAGCGAAAACTATAAAGAGAAATAAAGCTACACACTTTGGAAATCAATTCAGTAGTCAGCTTCCAGTGAAATGCTATATTAATTATTTTAATTTTCAAATGTTGATCTCATGACTCACAGCACTCCTTTACTATTTTATCACGAAGAAAGCTAATATTTTCACCACATAAGAAGTAAATAAACGAAGTCAAATGTATAGAAATCTTTACTTTCCAACGCTTTTGTTATATTTACATCAGAAAAGAGTTTCGAAGCCATCTTTTTATCTCTTAAATTATTCTTTGAATTTCATGCCGTTAAAGCTTGACTTAAAGTTTGAAAATTACTTTTTCTTTCATAGAAAAATTATTTGCATTTCTTTGTAAGTAGTTGAGGCAAATATAGCTTAAAATTCTTAGGGAAATTTTGTCTTATTTTTATGCGAGATTTTTTTAAAAATACTTTTCCTTTCTTTGTCAGGTATGAAAGCATTTTTTAGTACACACAGTTGCTTTGCATAAAAATAGTTCAAGCTCTCACTGCGTATTGTGTCTTTTGTTATTTCATTTAATTATATGATGCCGCTATTTCTGCATTTAAATTCTTTAAGTTCATGCATTATCTTAAAATTACATTGCAAACTAAATCAATGCACTCTAAATACTTATTTATTTATTTATTTTATTTATTTACTAGTGGTACTCGCACGACTTTGCCCTTAATAGAAAAATTAAAAGGTCTTTTGGTTCGCATGTATATTTACAAATAATGTGTGGTGAATTTTCTCGCCAATTGGCTTGTACCCATGTTACTGTTCCACGTTATGATAATTTCGTAATTTACTCATCCATCTTATGATAATTTTGTTCTTAAAATTGGAATAGAAAAAGAACCACATCGAATTTTCGAAAAATCGCTTCGAGGTGCACACTCCCATGCTACAAACTATTTTTGTGCCAAATTTCATGAAAATCGGCTGAACGGTCTAGGCGCTATGCGCGTCACAGATATCCTGACAGACAGAGAGAGATCCGGACAGAGAGACTTTCAGCTTTATTATTAGTAGAGATTTCTTTTTTTTTTTTTTGCTTTCCTCAATCTCATCTATATGTTCAATATTCACAATTAATTAAGTAATATTTTTATTTTAGATAATGTTCAACTACCCGCTACTCAACTACACATGGTTAGTATAGCTTATGTTAGCTTCCGATCAAACACAACAATAAGCGAAAGATATGTACCTCAGATTTTGCGCTTGCGCCAGTACTTTTAACTTTTTATTTCTGCACACCAGTGCGCAGATGCAAAATTTAAAACACGAAACCTCTGTCGGTGTTGCTTTCAGTGTGAAGCTAACTTCAAAGATGCTGTCTGGTCTCGAAATTACGCTGATACGAATTACGAAAATACGTAATTAATTCATAATATTAATGCGAAGGTGGAGATTTAAGTCTTTGTTATATAGATATTAGCGTGGCAATAGTCTCACCTAGAAACAATATCATTTAATAACACAAATATGTATGGTTTTGTTATTATTATTCACAAAGTAGTTTACAAAACTGAATATTCGTGATTTCCTATACTTCTATCGGCAGTTTTTCTGAATCATATTGTTGTTATTAATATACTACTAAAGATTGGAAAGATTTTCCTTTATTTGGCACAAAGTGATAACTAATTTTCTTTTCAATAACTTAAAATAGCATTTTGCGCAGTGTACAAAAATAAAAACATGACTTTAAAACAATCCTAAACCAGGGATGGAAGGTTACTGTGGCTTTCAAAAATTTCCTTATTCGTCAAATTTTGTCTGATTGGGATTCGGAAAAATAATCATCGTCAGGCGAAGTTTGGCGAGTCATTCGGCAAGATCTGGAGTTCCATTCGGCAGAACTATCATCATTCGAGGAAGTTTGGAGCTCCATTCGGCAGAGTTTGGTGCTCTATTCGGCAAATTGAGAATTTCTGCCCTCCCAAAAATTTAAGTTCGGTGCGCCTCCGTCCTAAACGTCACGTAAAAACACGACACATTTAACTTTCAAAGAAAAATTAATTTCTTCTAAACGCTTTTTAAACGACGAATTTCTATGTGAAGCACACGGAGAAGGAAGGTAAAAAAAAAAAAAAACATATAGATAGGTAATTGTTCCATTAAAACGACAGAATCGCATCGCGAACAATAAATATCTCAAGCTTGCCTGATCAAAAAGAAGTTAGTTCACTTGCTTGAACCTGGCATTGTCCTCGAGCTAGCAGCTGTACGAAAGACGCATGAAAAATATATAACCAAGATCTTTTTATTAGAGGCATAGCTTTTCCTCCCGTGCTGTTAATCCAAATGTGTTGTAATCGCTGAAGGATCTTGAAGGGCGGCAAGCTAGCTTGTTTACAGATGCTGCTCAGAGACTGTATTATCAGCCAGCCTATTCAGGGATATATTTTGTATTAGAATAGCTCGCCACCACTAATACTGTTGAAGATTTAGAGCTGACAGGTAGTGGGAATATATTTTAGGGAAAGGGGCTAGCGTTCATTTTAAATCATCGCTTGTAATGCTAACAGACTCGCGTAATTCGTGGATTTGATTTGCATAGCTTTATGCAAGGTTTTGTGGGCAAAAATAACTCCCTTGTAGGAGCAATATTATTTTATGTATGAGATTACGTAAATGTGAAGTTTTGGCGGTGAAAGAGGGATTTGAATTTTTTTATTCATAAAAGAAGACTTCATGTAAGGGGTAAATATGAAGTAATATTCGAGACTTATGCAAGCTTACACTGTGTTGGAGATGTTTTATTTAAAAGGCAAGATTTTTTCCACATCCAGAAAGAGAGTATAAAGCTCTTTGTAGTAGTTTATGCGTTTTTTTATTGGGAAAAATATCGTGAACGTGCTGATACAAACTCTTAGAAACTTTGAAGACGTAAAAGTTAAACTGAATAGTGATTGAAAACTGCTCTAAACTTAAACGATTTTGTGTGTGTGTTTTTCTTATTCCAGTAACTATTTTTTTCAGTTTTATTCAGCTTGATTTGGTTTTGTTTCACTTTTTGGTTCCTTCAACAAAAAGTTATTGCTTTTGAAAATTTCGACCCCCCCCCCCCCTCTTTTACTTGCCATACCCTTTCTGTGAAACTATGCTGCTTCCGTCAACCACAGGGAAGTTGCAACCTATTAAATGTTCATATTTTGTCTATTGGATATTGTTAATTGAGCCTCAAAACTAAAAAATTCACCATCGCCGAATTTTAAAACACCGTGGTTGATTTTTAATGAATTTTTAAAAATCCACACGCAAAAGTGCGCTCTTCTGAAACGTCACGAGCCTACGTCACAGGGCGCGAATGGGCATCCTTCCGCCGAAGATCCCTTGTTTTCGCTAGGGACATTTTGAGCGCGCTGATATTTTTATTTTTTAGAAATTCAATAATCCTTTTGAACACACTATGGATACCGGATTCGTTAAAGCACAATCTAAATAATCTTCCTCAAGCAATATCAATGATGATATTCGAATATTTAAGAGAGGATGAGAGGTTTAATGTTCCAGATCATCGAAGTCGAAAGCACGTTCTTCGGTTTCTCCCATGACATGGGAACCGGTTCGCTAGCGTTTCTCTCCTATCGGAAGACGCATGACGTCACTTCCTATGCCATTTGACGTCACAAGGGCTTGAACTTTAAAAATTAATTAAAAAAAAACTACTTATCGTATCGCAAAATTTTTTTCACCTATGATGTTCATGCATGTTATTCTGTCATATAAAAATAAAATTGAAAAATCGAAAACTTCCCTATTTGAATAAATGTGACATTTTTATAATTAGTTGGATTGACAGCTCATTTGTTTGTTTTACTTTTTTTCAAACGAACACTAACAACCGAAAAAAACAGGCTCTTACTACCATATCGTTTTGTCCCCCCCCCCCTTTTTAGGAAGAAACAAAGACTTAAAACGTATAAAATGTAGTACAATATTGGTAAATGATTGAAGATACGTACTTCGGAGTTGCTAGGAGCCTCTTTTTCAATGCAAATGAATTGAGCGCATGAATGAAGAAGAGAAATACCCGCTTAAAGCTCAGAAACAGAAAGCTCACTTTCGAGGATTTTTCAATCGTAAGAGAGATTCGGTAATTAGGGACGATTCTTTCAGATATTCAAGCTCAAATCTCACGAAATGTTCCTCATTTTGACGAAATTTTTTACTCGGAGTATTTTTCACGAAGCAATATTGTAAATTCGTGAAAAATTCGTAAAATTTGAGAATGTGTTTCTAAGTATGCAATATTAAAATACAAAAATTGAATTTAATGTAGTCCTTAATCTTGCATTGCTTAAAGTCGTTTGTTTAAAAGTGTAAGTGGATGAGTATCACATCATGACCATATCTTTCACTGACATGATTCTGATATTTGTTTGTTCTAGGCACTGTGCTTTCTTTGTAGTCATGTATTTGGACATTATTCCCTTTCTTTAAAGCAATCTCTTGCAAAATCCTTATCCTGATGACCTTTTCCGCATGTTTTTTTCATTAAATTATGTTTCTTTATTTAATTTTCAATTCTTAATACATGTATTTTACGTGGTCCATGACCCAAATAGTACAAATCAGAATGAAATGTATGCATCAACATTGGCGCACACAGGAATTTCTCCAACGGGAGGGGGGGGGGGGGTTTCCAGGATCGAAGGTGTCACACATCCAAACATATTCTTTTGATTTTATCGATTGTTGGGATCAAAAAACATTAAAAAAAATAATAATGAATAATTACTTAGCATTAGTTAAGAAAATAAATTAATGTGTTACAAATACTTAATTAGAATGCCAGAAAGCACAAGAACGAACGTATTTACTTTTCTCATAGCTAAAAATGAAAACAGCAAAGCAAAATCATCATTCTAGAGCAATTTATGTTCACATACAGTTCGATTTTGCAGGGGAAGAAAGAGAGAAAATAAATGTTATTTTTTTCATTTACTAAATTTAGAATTATTGTTACCTTTGCTTGAAATTATTTTTAACTACATAAGATTATAGTCAAATTAAAAAAATAAATAAAAAAACTCAAGGTCCATGGAAGGGATCCGGCCCCCTTGGACCCTCCCCTTGTGTGCGTCACTGTACATCAAAAAGAGAAGGAAATTGCACTCAGGGCAACTGTGAGAATCGAACCCACGACTTCCGGTATACGAGGCAAGTGCTTCCACTGCTTGGCGGCGGAAGCTCCATTTAAATCATTATGATCACGCTGCTCCTGCTACTGTTTGACATTTGGTCTACCCCCTCAAGTATATTTTTATTTTTATTCCTATTGTTCATTCGTCTTTACGTTTTGTCCATGAGTGCATATGTGTTTGTTAGATGCTTTAGAGACATTTAAACTGAAGTTATTTCCTAAGAAGCAACTTACCGACTGAATTTAAAATAAAGCACTAAGATTTGTGAATAAATAAAATACCCGTAATTACCCCTGCATGCGAGCTTGTATTTGGACAAAACTATTTTTGCAGTAAAAGGAACAATGAAATTTAAAAGTTATTTTGTTGGTGGAGTAAAATATATTTAAGCAACATGAAATAAATATCTTACTCGATATTTTCGTTTCAGAGTTTCCCGGATAAATGATAAAAGCTAGTGCATTGAATTTAATGCCACAGAAGGAAAACATATCAAAGTCGTTGCCTCCGGCGCTCCAACCGGAAATTACGGTATTTCAAAACTTTGGTACATAAAATAGTATTTGCTCTGATCCCACTGTTACAACTTTGGAGATTTTCCAACATATTCTCAATACATTTTTCTTAACATTCTTCTTTCAATATAAGCTATAAAATACCTATATTTGTATCACGGTTAGCACAAAGTTAGGATTGTGATATTTTTTAAAAACGAATTTCTAAGGCGACTTATAAACATAAATTCTTTTGAAAATGCAATTTTTTTCCAGTACTAACTTAAGTAACAAATGTGAAGGTGATATTGAATTTTAATTGTCAATAATAAATATAATATCATTAAAAATATTTATCATGAATGAATATATTTTTGCTTTGTTTTAATGTTTTTTGGTTTTAATATCCCTCACATATGAAGATATTTTTGCTTTAAAAATTTAAAAATTGTTTTATTTACTATTTAGATTACTAACATTTATAATCTGAGAACTAAAGCAAATAATATTCCTAAATAAAACAAATAATAACATTATGTAAATCAAACTTCTTTGCTTCTTTCTAATAGTTCAATGGCATTGAATTTTTAAGAAAATTGAAAAAACCAAAAATACCGGTGTCTACCTCAGCAAATGCCACTATTACGAAATCACCAAATAGCTCGAAATAACGATTTTCGGTATACCGGTATTGCAATCACTAGCTCAATCCAATGAATTTTGGTCATTTAGTGTTCTGTTCCGTCACCTCAGACAAAGGGACATTTCTGTTTGTATGCGGACAATGGAACGGGATGTATGGTCACCTTATTGGATTGAAAGGAGAGATTAATATTGACTGGCATATGAGCAGACTTTAAAACCTTCTTTTTCTGTAAATATGCTGTAGCCATAAAATAAACAAATTATTTTTTTAAAAGAAGGTACCAGTGTTTGCAACAAACAGGCAAATAAAAAAAAAAAAAAAATGTGGGAAATCGAGGACCTTATCCGTGAAGGATAAGTTTTTGCATATTTTTGTGTGTTAGCGCATAATCAAAATTAGTTGAATACTGTGGAATTGCTACACATCTTATGCGCTAAAATCATCTGATAATTGTTCAAACTGGTGGTGAAAAATCAAAGTTATTTTTAGAGAGCTATTTGAATTTAGCAAAAGTATTTTTTTTTTTGATTAAATGTAACTTCCTCTCAACTTTTTAAATACATCTCTGTTTATCAAAATCATCATTACAATCACATCTCTATAATAATTAGTCTCTAATTCTGAACCGCAACAATTTCATGAAATTGTTCCTTAAATATATAAGTGAACTATCCATTTTCCCCCATTTAATCCTTCCTAACATTTTGCAGAAAAGAAAAATCAAGAGCAAAATAACATGAATAATATATTTGCTTGTTTAAATTTTTTAAACAAACCAAAATCACTTTAAGCTATTTGCATTTAACAAATATTCAGAAAACGTTTTCATATAAAAACGCTTTTCAGTAATTGCGGGAAATACCAATATTGCAACCAATGTTTCAACTGTTTCTGCAACAAATTGCTACAACCGATGTCTGAAAAAGCCATACGAAATAAGAGATTGATTGAAAATAGCTTTTCTTAAACGAAAAATATGGAATAATTTCCTCTTCGTTTATTAGAAATTGATGAAACTCGTATCAAATATGGAAACTAAAAATATTGCGTTCTGCACAACTTTCCGAGTCTAGAAGTGAAAGGGAAAAAATCTTTGAAGCAATAGGAACTCTCCCAAATACATATTTTGGTTTCACTCAATTCAATCAAAAATGTGGATCTAGAACTTTATGTATTTACCAGAGGACCCGACAGATGTTGTTCTGTTGAAACTTGGTAAATTGAAAAGTTAAAAAATTTCAATAAACTACTAAGTGTTTGAACCCTTTTTTTTTTTTATAAAAAATAAGTAACAAGAAAATATTTTAAGCTACTTGTTGTCAGAATGCGTATAGTATTTATTACAACTTAATTTATCTAATGCCCACTGAGCAGTTGTTTTATTAACCATTTTTTCTCCCGTACTTGATGGTTTCTTCCTTCAGCCATACTCAAAGGATAAAAAGCGTCCTCAGATATTTAGTGTAAAAAACTAACTTCCCATCTGGAACAAACGGGAAATCCCGCTGCAACGTCCACCATATGAAAAAGAACAAAACAATCGAAAGATATCGTTTAAAAATATGATAAAGGTGAAAACAGTTCTCTGAATAAGCGAAGCTCCCCTCCCAATGTAAAATAAACACATTCTTCAACTAAAATGACAACAAACAAAAAATACAATAAATTACATTAACAGTAGCTTTAAAATGTAAACAAATGATCACGCAACTCTATTGTTTATAGCCAAGCCACCACGTTACTGTAATCCAGCCGATCAGGGAGCGAAGCTAACTCCGACCGATTTGCGGTCCGATCTTTTAAACGAAAACTTTTAAAACTTCATATATTGCCTAATTTGGGGGATATTTCGATAATTGGGAATCTGGCGATCTTTCTTCATTGCCATCAATTTTTGGCTCCAGCGCCTGCACGTGTGGTATTTTTCTTCGCAAATCTAAGCAACGAACCGAAAACATCTATTAACATAGGGTTACTATAAATCAGCAGGGTTACCAATATAAAATTATTTCCGCCAAGAATGAGACGACCGCGCCAAATTCCCAATTATCGAAATATCCCCCTAATTTTTTCTTTTCACCAAAGATAAAGATCTTCCACTGCACTGATCTTTTCTGTACAGAACTATCCTGTTGTAATTTATCTGGACGAAAATAAAATTTGTTTCGTCTTTAAATTCCATCATCTTTTCCTTTAATAATGTACTTATTAGTTTGATCATCCTTAAAGTGTTTTCAAAAACTCAGATGTATTGGGTCGAGAAACAAATGTTGCTAGGTACGGTACTTTCTGATCATTTGGTTAGAAAAACCTAAAGCACCGATCTGGTCACATAGTTCAACTACGGCGACAGAATACACGTTTTGCGTGAACCTTCCAGTACTTTACTTTAAAATATATCTCGGGACCTAAAATCGTCGCTTTCAAGAAATGTGTGTGAAGGCTTCACTTACTCTCTCTCTCTCTCTCTCTCTCTCTCTCTCTCTCTCTCTACGGTTTATCTATTCTCATTTGACATATCACAGTAGGAAACTTCATTACAAAGAGCAAAGCTGGCTTTCTTATTGTCCTTTGGCAACGGGTTAAATATTTATTTCAGTTCTCGCTCAACAATAGGTTGAAAAAAATATTAATCATTTGGGAGATATAACCATCCAATGTTTAAAGTAATTAATTAATTAACAAAAACGTTTCTGATTCGATCCATCGCGCTTCTAAACCATGCTCACCACAACTTAATTACACCCAAAAAATTTTATCAAAATTGGTCCAGCCGTTTAAAAGCCTCATGGTGACAAACGTCCGCACAGAAGATTTTTACTATATTAAGATTTCTAACAGTTTTTTCTTTTGCGATGAAATTTATTTGAAAATTAAATGGAAAAGATAATCCTGCACTTTTTTAATTCATCTATTTATTCGATCATACCTGCTTAAAATATTTGCAAACCATGTTTACAAACAGTTTTTTTTTAATGTTTTTTATTTACATACCACGTTGAAGAGTGAAACAATTGAGTAGCTTATACGTTGATTTATTATTGAACACGAAGAAGTTCCATTACGTTTTAAAGTATAGTAATGCCATTAATAATACTAACGAAATATTAAATTATTTTGAAATTAAAGTGCTGTAAGTCGAGATTATGTATGAGTCAACATTGTGTATCTATGTTTTTCAAGAGTTTGTAATCATATCAAACCCTGAAAAATCTAATTACACACACCCGCACGCTAGACACTGACACATTTAAACGTGAAAACAGTAAATGAAATAAAAAGCAACCGATCGAACTCCAATTCGTTTGATCTCCGAGAACTAACAAACTCGTTCTTCATATATTTTCAATTAAGGCAGTGAAAAGCTAAGGGACTGTAAGTAGACATTTTCAAGTTTTGAGTAAAACGCGTTTAAAGATCACGTCCTAGGTAGGCTTTCATTGAATTTTTTTTTCTATAAATCATGCTATACAGCAGCACCTACCAGGCCTACTAATTCTATCTCTTGCCCCAAGACAGAGGAGAGGTTCCCCTACTATTTGTACTGTTTATCTCCAAATTTTTAATTTTGCCACTTACATCCCTTTGCTTCTCATTGCCTCAATTTATATTTAAAAAAAAAACCATTTATGCAAAAACAAGTATTTTAACTATTGGAAGAAACAGTGCGTTGTTTATCCTGTACATGCTTGAGACCTTTTTTAAAAAAAGTGATAAATGCTTAGCAGAAAGACACATTTAATAAATATATCCGGCCAGGAGCTGTCCACAATTGATAGCTCGCTATGAGAAGGAGGGGTTTGTGATTTTGTGACTGTTTGTGACAAAGGAGATCTAGGTATTCAAGAAGTGTGACATCATACATATTTTTAAGAATATGTTTATGAAAATTAGCCTGACATATGACAAAGGGGAAACGGGGGGTCAAATGTTGAAAAAAAAGTGTGATATCATTTATGGACAGCCCCTCAAGTATTCTACACTATTATAACCAGGGGTTCCAGACGAGGGAATATATTCCCTCTAAGGTGAAAGCATGGTGCCCTAAGGTGGAATACTGGCCAGGAAATAGAGCAGAGGAGCCAAAACAACATGCAATCACAGAAAGACTTGCTGCGTATGCGCTTTTGCCTTAGACATGCATTCAACCACTTTAATATGGCGGACAAATGATGGTTGCATCTATGTGTCTTTCACATTGAATGAAGTACACTATTGGATTAAAACCACAACTTTTTCTTGGATTAATTATCCGAAATAACAGTTTACAGCTTTTGATCACTTTGTAGCTTTTAGGACTTTCAAACATAGTTAAAAGTATTTTAAAGTGCATTTACTGCTTTTCAGTTACCGTTACTGTCGTTTAGTTTCAGTTTATTGTTACTGTCGTGAAATTTCCATCATTCAAAATGCTACCAAAAATATCTATCATTATTTTCTTGAGTACTCGGTAAGCAGCATTTAATCACCAAAATAACCAGCTAAGATGATTGAAGATATGATTCTTGTACTTCTTAGGATATAACAGAACAGCATGCGAAAACGTAAACAGCAAAACAAAAAAAAATTCTCCGTCTTGCCTTTTTTTTTCCTTTTTCATTCAAGTGTTTGAATCATTTCCTGTTAGCGGTTAATGTCTCGATAGTGTTAGAAGTTTCTTTTGGTTTTTAAACTATTAAAAATATCATGTGCATTTTGTTTTGTTACTCTTGATTCTCGTTTATAAAACGATTTTGTTTTTCCGTAACTGTAATATCCCAGAATATTTTTGGCTCTTCATGTAAAAAATCCATAAGTACCTCTTTACTTCATTTTCGACACTGGTCATGTTTTAGTAAATGTATAATTTCTCACATTATTTAAATAATTACTCGTCTTTAAATTATAACATATTTGTGACAGCTCTTTGATAACAAGTGAAGGGGTAGATATTTATTGTTTTATTAATTTTTAACGTTACTTTGTAAAAAAAAAAACTCATCAGAACGCCGAATTTTTTCACAAGTTTTTTAACGGCCCCCAAGTTATTATTATTATTTATTTTATGAATTTTTAAGAAAACGATTAAGATTTCACTGATCCGAAAAGTTTTTCATTTGCTTTTACCGGCCCGTGGGACAAAAGAGGTTGAAAAACACTGAGTTAGAGCACGCTCAGATGAATTAATGCAGTGAGCACTTCTTAACTATGTTAAAAACTCTGAAACATGATCAAAACGCTGTAATTACAAGTTTTAATCATTTCCAGTACTGAGTTTAATGTGAAAAATGTCCAAAACATAGACTATCATGAATCAAAAGCAAACTATTAAAAAAAAAAAAAAAAATACACAGTTGTATTCAAAAACGCACACAATACTGGGAAGGGAGAGGAGGATCTACAGTAAGGGTGCCATTTCTCTCTCTGAAGGTCCTTTTTTTTTCACCCCAGCTGCCTATTTTTTTAAATGTGCCTGTTTTTCACCCTATTTAGAGGTGCCAATTCGGCTCCGTATTGGATGCCGCTGGTGAACAAGCGTTTCTCCCCTGAAAGGTGCCGAATGCATCCTGTAGTTTTTAACAGTGTAGGTTTCTCGTTCAGGGAGAAAAATTCAATTGAAAATTCTCCCTTTTAATAAATATACATTATCTATAGAAAATAGTTTTCGTGGTTTTAAATTTAAGGAAACAAATTTTAAAATCATTTCTGTCTTCAGCTTCTGCAGAAGTAACAAATCGTTTTCGTATAAAATGTGCGTTTACCATTCATGTTCATAAAATATCGAAATCCTCTGATTTCTGTGCGATAAAATGAAAATTACTTTGGCGAAACTTGAGCACCAACAGAAATGCGCTAGCACTGCTTTTCCCTCTCTAAAAGCGATTGATTAATTTATGAGTAAAGTCCTTTACGATCAATGCCCAAAATCAAGACTTAATTGAATTTCGGCGTAATTTGTCCTTTCGGCATTAAACCATTAAAGCTTTAATTCATTTCTGCTGATGTAATCTAATCTTTCTCCTATTTATTAGCTGAGCGCGAGTTTTATTTCAATTTTGCTTGGCTTAAAATCTGCTTTCTTAATCAATGTATTGACTTCATGGTTTGTTTTATATTACAAGGGAACTAATTTATTACGTGTTCAACTGGCATGTTATTTGATTACTTTATACTTATCACTTTTTTTTTTAATTCTTAGAACAGAATATTTAGTTTTAAATTGCTTAAATTCCAAATTCCGTAAGAAGTATTTCCAATAGTTATATAATCTTACTAGTGGCACCCGCACGGCTTTGCCAGGTAGTAGAAAATTAAAAGGTCTTTTGGTTATGATGACTTCGTAATTTACTCGTCCATCTTATGATAATTTTGCTCGACAAAATGTTCTTAAAATTGGAAAAGAAAAAGAACAAAATCGAATTTTTGAAAAAATCGCTTCAAGATGCACACCCCATGCTACAAACTAATTCTGTGCCAAATTTCATGTAAATCGGCTGAACGGTCTAGGCGCTATGCGCGTCACAGAGATCCTAAAAGACAGAGAGAGTTTCAGCTTTAATATTAGTAAAGATTAAAAGCATTAAACTTTAATGCATTTCGCTCATGCCTTGACACAATCTTTTCTATTTTTCAGTCCATGAATTTGATAACTGTCTAATTAAAATATAATTGAATTGAATTCTTGTAAATTTTTGTTCAAATACCATTTTCAACATTCTTTTGATCTGAAAGAGATTGTATGTAATGTATTGTATGCATGTGATTAGGTATGATTGCATCAAAATCTAATTTTTAAAATCTCTTTTGGGTTAAATATTTTTGAATCTTTTTAGCATTTTAAGAAGCGAAATAGTATTGGCGAAAAAGCAATAAATTACTACATACAAAATGAAGTTTTAAAATGCAATTTCCTAACATTTTAGAATGAAAAATCAATTACTGCAGGCCACAACTTTTTACAGGAAACTGAGCCCTAAGCAGCTTCGGAGGAGTAGGAAATTCTCTGCCCCTTCCCCTCCCCCATCCAATGCCCATGATTTAAATTTTTAAATCTTTGTAGTAATTTAAGTGACTAAATAGTACTGAAGAAGAAGTAATAAATTTATAGAACATACCAAATACGTTTTAGATGCATTTCCTAACTTTCTTAAAGAGAAATTAATTACTTGTGGCAAGTTTTTTTAAAGGGAAATTTCAGTCGGGATAGCAGAAATTTCACTGCTGGTACCCCTTTCCGTCCCTTATTTCGAGCATAGATTTCGTTTTTGTCCTCCTCTTTCCCGTTTACACCCAAAATTGATAGGAAGTGATTTATTTAGGTATAGCAAATTCTGGCAAAAGTAAAAATCTCTATATAAGTCAATTTTAAAAGAGAAGCAAAATTTATGATATAGAAAAAAAGTACAGTTTCGGCTAAAAGACGCAAGATCAGCGTCTACATGCCATGTTGCTCGACTTTTTTTCACCAGTCTATCCTCACTTACAAGATGAATAAAACGAGCATAGCGATGAAGAAAATGCAAATCGCAACAGCAGACAAGTCAAAGAGAGGGGAAAAAAAATCGCTTAATATTAAAGTCGTGTAAATGCTCTACAAGCACCTATTGCAATTTTCTTTCTCCGGAAGTGGGCTTCGCCACTAGCGCAAATGAAGCCGCATTTTTTCATCCCCCGCTTCCCAATCTCAGCTATTTTTTTTCCCTGCATCACACGCGAGAGAGGATGGAGAGTGAAAAATGCTCTTTTCTGCGCGAAGCGTAATCTACGCGCGTGGGGGAAAAACGAAGGTTTGGCTTGCTACATTCATTTATACCGGCAGCAGCGGGTCAATAAATGCTAGACACACACATACAACAGAGAAACTAACACGAAAAAGTTGGCCCAGGGCCAATATTTTGCAGCCCCACTTTCCTTAGCGGGGTGGGCCGGAACAGTTAAGCAATAAGCGAAGAGGGGTCGGAATTTTGCGGGGAAAGGGAAAGAAAGAAATTGTAGGATGGGCTAACTGTCCTAGTCGCAACACCAAAAACCAAATATTGGTGGAAAGACTGCAAACACGTTCCTTGGTTGTGGCTGTACACAGCCCATGGGTACAGCCCGGTTCTCTATATTGGCCCGACCGTCACATCAAAGGGGGTTAGCAAGAAAAAGTCGCCACTGATGGAAGGTCCAAGTTTTTCTCCAATAGTTGGATGCTTACGTTCGCCTTTATCGTCACCCCTCCGGGTTTTTTGCTGTCAAATGAACTTTACGAGGATAAGAGGCATGATTTTTTTTTTTTTTTTTATCTTTACTGCTGCTTAGAATCTTTTAGTGCTTTCCCCCCTCCCCCTTGAAGGTTCGAAAGGAAGTGATGGTTTTTTAATTAAGAATTTCTAACGGCGCGAGTAATTAAAAATAGAGCTGAAGGCGTTAGAAAAAGAAAGCTGGAGAAAAAAGCGTCAAAAGGATTCTTGCACCCCGAGGTTTAGGGGTCCGGATTTTCATAAGAGTACCACGGAGTGTTGCTAACAATAGCGAGTTTAGTGACACTCGAAGAATTAAAATAAAAATTTATGCGGCTGCTCTTTAGTTTTTTAGGTTTCTCGCAGAATGTTTAAAACAATGAGTCTTGAGATTAAATAATGAAATATGTTTGCTATGTTTAATGACTTAAGCTTAAAGAACTTAATTATGCAACGTTGTTAGATTAATCTTTGCATATTTTGAGTGCGATAATGTCATTACACCAATGTTGACTAACTGACATTCTAGTTTTAAAGGGAGTAATTTGACAGATCGTTAAAAATAATTTGATGCTTTAATTAGTGAATCTTTTAATACAGAAATGGAATTAATTAGGAACAATGAAATTAGGATTCATTAATTATAAAATTAATTTTAATTATTAGTTGGGGAATTTTATCGGAAAAATTTGAATGTATTTTTTTTTTTTCGTTTTTTTACTTTTACGACTCGAGATGAATATTTTAAAAATTTGGAATTGTTAGTTCTGAGCTAGTGCATTGAAGGAAACCAAAGTGAAGCTTTGAGGAATTACTGTATTACTTACAAACCTATAAATCACACTTTTAAAATTGCAGCTTGTGAACCACCTTTGGTCCAAAATCACCAGACCAATGTTGACGAACACAGAGAAAATAATTTCATAATATGAAAGAAAATAAATTAAACAATAAATGTTAAAGTGTTTTTAGTTCTAGAAGGGTACTAAAATATCTAATCACAAGTAAGCAGCATGTCTAATAACAAGTGAGCAGATTTTTTTTTTTTTCTAGATTCATTTTTATAATACCAGTTACAGTGACAGATATTGCAACATTTGAAAAAGTTTAACTTTAGTGCTTTTTAACGATAAAAAATGTAATTGAATTTTCGTGACTCACTGTACCTACTTTGCATTGAAATGGTATTAATTTCCATTTCTGACTGTACATTATTACTCTCAAGATAAAAAGAGGAAACACCTCGCTTTTTTTCATGGAGCAAATTAAATAATAATGGATTTTTCTACTGAAATATTTTCTATTTGGTTATGAAAAATATTTTTTATCAAAATCATGACGAAATAATAGGATGAATGAATAAGGAAGCGATAATAAATGATTGCATAAGTATAAAAGGAATGAAAATGAACTATTACACATTCTTCCATCCACTTTGCCGCGCATGCACTTGACTAATTGTCCTATAAATCATTTAAAAGAAAAATAATTTTATATTAAATAAATAATTACTGCACCGAATATTAGCAGGTATAAATTAATATTTAAAGTGTTATTAACAAGAACTTTATCATTTTATTGCAACAAAAATAATTTTTGACGTATACAGCAAAATTTTTCAACATGAGTGTCAGTTTTAAAGAATTGCCTGCATTATGATACTCTTCGATCTTCATATATGACTTTTTCCCGGTTGTAATATCCCACATGTCTTACTACATAGTAAAAATGTTACCATATAGGTAACAATAAAACAAAGGCATAGTAAATATTTCACTCTTTCACTTTGTCCCACATTTAACTATTAACTTAAAGCTATACAAGTATTAATTCGTTAAAAGAACACAGTTTTGTCTAGGCTTTATACATGAAAATGTAAATTCACAAGTACTTCCTAAATCACCGAATCGCCAATTCGTTGCACCAACGAAAGCTCTCAGAAAATATCCGTGGAATTTTTACCGACATATTACAATATAGCAAGAACTTTACACGTTTTACTAAGTATAATTGGCTACTGTTTCGTTTTAATTTATATTGAAGCTCGAAACGAACACATTACTTTCTTTAATTAATTCGTGTAATGTTCATCAAGTGTTGAAAAATATTTTAAAACTACGGAGAGGAGTCATTTAACATCTCTCTCCTCTTCCTCCTACCCCTCCTTTTCCTTCTTACTCACACATTCTCCGGATGCTGCGTTTGAATGAAATAGAATTTAATTAACTTCTCGGTAACACATTTCACGTTTGGTATTCAGCTATTTTTGAATTTTTGGAACGAAAGCTTGTATAGCTTATTGGTATTGTACTATACCGAGTCATTTCAAGCAGTTTAATTCCTTCTATAATTACGAACAGGATATTCAAAATGTAAAAAAAAAAGTTTAAACACGATTTGTGTTCCATGTTACACAGTACAGTACTGGATAATGTTATACTTTTTACGTGAAATTCCCAGTTTTCGCAGTGTCAGTAGTATTTTGTTAACGTTACTTCATTTACTTAGCTTGAGCAACTTGTCATAGAATGATTTGGTAGCTTTAAATCTGCTTCATACTTTTAGAGACTTTCTCATTATATATGCTACAAAGTATAGCGTGAGCAAGCTTGAAAATTTTAATCATATAACTTGCGATGCGCAAATTATTTGTGTGTTAATTAGTATAATAAAAGAAAGAAAAAAAGAAAAGGGAAAATTGTAAAGTCAAAATGACATAAAATAATTTTAGTTTAGACTAAGTAGCAAACATTTGTGATCACACTTTTTACTAGCACCTGACTATTTCAGTCTAATCACTACAAGTAAGGGGATGTGGGACAAAGCGAAATAGTGGAGCACAGGGTAAGTGCTCACAGTTAAAAGTGGCTACGTCTTTGCAGCGCCATCGCCACCAATCTGGCGATATTTCAACTATGTCTTTAAACATGTAATCTCACACTCCGACACTCCCAGAAAATAGTTACTTCTAATGATCTAGGTACATTATAATGCTAGTCATTTTTTCAAAATTTTATGCTTATATTGCAGTTTTTGTGGTACATCAAAAATAAGTTTTTTTATTATAAAGGAGTTAATTTTGTTATTTACGTTTGAACTCATACTCTCAGTGCGTATTCATTTACTTTATAATAGCCATAATTTAATTTGAAATGCTTATACCAATATATCGAACACATGTGGACTAAAGTGAATGGGGTAAAGGGAAATAGTTTGTCTTATATTCATTCATTCATTCATTTATTAAATTATTTTCGTATTCCTTCTGTAGTTGATTTATTTATACATTTTTTCATTCACCAATCTTTTCAGTCATTCAATTATTACTCATTCATTCATTAATTTATTCCTTCACTCGTTTTAATCTTTTATATTCATTCATCCATTCACTCATTTACTGTTTAATTTAGTCATTCATTCGAAGAAAACTATTTTAGTAATCAAATAGAAAATAGTTCATTAATTGCGGAAGGAAATGAGAAGCATTTCAGTGTGAGCTCTTTTATACGACTAAAATACATTGTGGGAGAGTTGGGGGAATGGGACAGTTGCGATTATGATGAAATAAAATGGAAAAAAAAATCTTTCTATCTTGTCCAGTTAAAGAAGCAGATTAGAATCAAGCAAGAGCCTAAAGTTGCTAAATCTACTGGAAAATAATTTTTCATATTTTTTTCTTCATAAATGCACCTGTCCCATTCCTTCCAACTCTCCCGATTTCTGTAGTTTTCAAAATAAATTTTCCATTTTTTAGTTTTGGAAAACGTGCGTCTTAACTATTTCAATTTGCCCACATTTCCCTACTAATGTTTTCAGTGCAGCTTATTTTTTGCGATTTTTGAGAAGTTGCTGACCAAGGGCGGATCCAGGCTCCGGTTAAGGGGGGGGGGGGGGTCACCAAACGTGTACCCACAAACAACAGTATCTTGATGGGGGGGGGGGGGGGATTACGACATGCTAGTCAAGAAAAAGGGGGTTTCTTCGGTCTAAATCGTAGTTTTACCATATTTCGTTATGTATGAAGAATCTGAAAACGTTGGTATTGAAATCTTGCGCTTGTTTCTTACTTGCCAACAAATCGTTGTTGCATTATTAGCATATATAAAACAAAAAATACAGTATGCTTCTAAGAACACTATGTATATTCTAAATGTTACAATTTTTAAACTTTGTCGAGACCTGATTTTTCTAATTTGAACTAGGAGCAGCAGCAGTCATTTATGTTGGTCAACGCAACTAGATTATACTAAAATGAAAATGAAAAAATTATAAAACGAACAAAAATTTCAAATTGTACGAATACCATACTGAATAGTCAGTAGCAGATTTTAGGGGAAGTCCAGGGGGTTCAGGTACCTCCCAAAGGAATAAATTAATGCAACTATTTCATTTAATTTTTTAATTGACTTCTCTTTTACATAAATAAAAAACTTTCAGTCATGAAAAAGAACACAAAACACACAAAGCATATTTGATTAAAAGTATTTTGTTTGCTAAGGAAGTTCAATAGACTCTCTCTATTCTGAACACTCATTGGAACGAACGAAAGTCTTCAGTTTAAGAGGATGTTCAGTATAGGGGGAGACGGAACTAAGTAATGCATACATGATTCCCGGGACCATCAAAATGTGTTTATAATATCTGGGTGTTCAGGTAAAAGAGTCAACTGTACTTCAGGAGTCAGAGGACAGAGCGGCAGAATACATTTGATTCATCGAAGAACCTAATACCGCGTTTCGTCTGTTAATTCCTCTTTGCGGGAATCAACTATTAACATTTTAAAATAATGTGTATCCTAGAAGAGTCATTTCTATCCAAGAAGCTATTTTGGAAACAATAGAGTTATTTTTTAGCTTATAAAAAATGTAAAATGAAAAAAATTGCATGGTAATTTCTTGGCTAAGCCATATAATATTAATAGAAACGGCATTTAGTATCAAAATGGTATGTCATCTGTATCAGGGCATTAAGAACAAATCGACAACTATTTTGAAAGAAATAATTTCTACATAAAATAAAATATAATACAATTCTACTAATGTAAATATACTACAAACTAAATACAATAAAACTTACACGTTATGAAGGTATGATTTTCTTAGTTACATAATATTTTATAGTTAACACATAAATTAATTTATAAAAACTCAAATGAAGTATGGATATAATTAAAAACCTTACCCTCGTGTTATAATCATTATGATAATGTTTCTAATTGAAACGGTTTATTTTATGGCATCTCGGTGAAATTATACAGGGTTTTTAGTAGGGGAATGTGGGGCAAAGTGAAATAGTTAACATGACTGAGCTCTTTCAAAATGAACAAATTGGAAATTTGTTTTGAAAATTACAGTACATAAAGAAAAAACATTGTATTTTATAACAAAACTTGCATTGAAACCTTATTTTTGATTTTTGGCAGTAAAATTGTTTCTTCAAATAAAAAAGTGGAAAATAGTCACTTTTTTTCCCATGGGGCAAAGAGAAAATTGAAATATTTTTCGAATGAAATATGTTCTAGTCCATTGTGAAAAATATTTTTGATCAAATGACTAAGTAAATAAAATGCGGGTGATTTATTAGATGATTGAATGAGTGACTTTGACTAATTGTGAGAAATATTAAAAGCACAAGTGAACTAAATATTAACTAAATAAATACTGCACCGAATATTAGAAGGTCCCAATTCATCATTCGATAATATCAAAATAATTTTTGAGTTACAACAAAATATTACAATTTGAGTATCATTTTTTAAAAATTGCTTGTATTATACGATTAGATTTTCGGAGGTAATTTTTTCTTGACTGGAATAGACTACACATGACACATCTTACTACATAGTTAAAATATTACTAGTTAAGTAGCGCTAAAAACGGAGTAGATATTTCACCATTTCACTTTGCCCTGCTATTTCACTTCGTCCCACATTCCCCTACTAAATTGGCTTGAAATGTTAAACATATTTTACCTCCACATGAAAAGTGTGTTAGTGTGTAATATTTATGCATTAAAAAGTAGTTTAATTAACCTTAAGGGATCCTAAAAATCATTTGAAAATAAATTCATGAAAACTTTGTTATGAAAAATAACATTGGTGAAGGTGAGCGCTTTTCAATTTCCGGGGTCCCCTCCAAACATTATTTTAGTATTTCTGAACGATTTTCTTCCACACATTTTCGCGCAAGACAAAGTTTAACTTCCTTTTCGACTTCTTTGCGAATCTAGTGATTATGTGGTCAATGTTTACATCAATGTCTCTGTGGGTATTTAAGAGAGAAAGTCCCACAAGGCGTTCCTCACACATTGTGGCTCTTAATCAGGTTTTTAAACGCTGCAATGTCGAGAAGGTTCGCTCACTTGCTGCAATACTAACTGGCAATGTAGCTATGAGTCGAAGAAGGCAATTTATTCCAGGATACATGTCCTTGTCACACTCTTCGATAAGTTTTATGATACATGGAGGGAAATCTTTAACTGGATTTTGATTATTTTCCCGTGTCCACTTCGCGACCCACAGTTGGTATTCAACTTGCAGCGATGATGTATTAACTGGCAAAAGTCCTTTATAAAAATCCCCCACTTTGTGTGTAAAACTGCGTTATTAGTACCTGCTAGCAGAGTTTGTGGCAAAAATGCTTTAAGATTGAAAACTAACCACATTTCGCCAAAATTGTCGAAGAGTGTCCGTTTTAATGAGAGTAAAAATCCTTTTTACAAGAAAAGTTGTATCTGTGACCGAGTTTGAGAGTCTCCATTTTAATAAAGGGAAATTTAATGTTTTAATCCTAGAAAATGGAGGAAATAAAAATAAAAAAACTGTCCGAAATGAGGGGTGTACGTTAAGCGAGGTTTCACTGTTTTACGCACACTTAAAGAAATTTATTTTCCGCAAAACAACTCTTTTGCGAATATTAATTGTTTATGTGCAAATATAGATGTAACCGCAATAGAGGTTTAGCAATGATCTGTTCAAACAATATATTCCTCTTTAAAAAAAAAAAAAATAAAAAAAAAAAATCCAAGTAATTCCAGGTTTTAAAAGAAAAACCTATTTGCTAGAATTTGTTTATAAATATCCAACAAAAATTACTTTAGCCCCTGCCCCACCCCCCTCTTTACTTTTTTTTTTAAAAAACGAAGCCTCTACATTGTCTCGTTTTTTAGAGGTACCAGGTATTTTGTGTTGAGATATGCATTGCAGTCTATATATAACTGCAATATGCTGCTTCAAACTGCTTAAAGCCAGAGCTCTCAGCACGAAAATCTTTTTAATTTAAATACAAAAACACGTCCCCCACCCCCCATTTTTGCACTTGGATATAATTTAAATTTGTACACAAATTGGGTGTTCCTCAATTTCTCCTTCGGAAAAAAAACTGTAACTGGAAGATTAAAAAGGATCTGGTGGGTAATGTTCGGTTTGGTTAAGGGGGGTGGGGTGATGACCCTCATGAGCCCCCCCCCCCTCTTGGACCCACGCTTTTCCCCACCGTAAATTTTGCGCTTGGATATAATTAAATTTTTTATACAAACTGGGTGATCCTCAATTTCTCCTTCGAAAAAAATCTGTAACAGGAAGAATAAAAAGGATCTGACGGGTAGTGTTTGATCTGGTTAAGGGGAGTAGGCTCATGATCTCCATGACACCCCCCTTGGATCCACACTTGCTCCTCCCCCCCCTTAATTTTACACTTGGATATAATCATAAAGTGGGTGATCCTCAATTTCTCTTTCGAAAAAATCTGTAACTGGAAGATTAAAAAGGCTCTGTTGGGTTATGCTTGATCTAGCTGGGGGGGGGGGGTCATGACCCCATGACCTCCCCTTGACCCACACTTGCCCCCGCCCTAATTTGTGCTTGGATATAACCTAAATTTGTTCACAAACTGGGTGGTCCACAATTTCTCCTTCAAAAAATTCAGTAACAGGAATATTAAAAAGGCCTTGTTGTGTAATGTTTGGTCTGGCTAAGGGGGGGGGGGGGGGTCATGACCCCCATGACCCCCCATTGGATCCGCGCTTGGGAAAATTTAAAGTTGAGTGTCATCGTTTGTAGCTGGTGTATGTTTCACGATACGCTTTTTCTGTTTCTTCTAGAAGTTTATATTTAGATCTGAAAGTGAAGAACTTAAAACTAGTGCAGTAAACTAACAATGAACTTTTTTTTTAACCAAGGAATATTTATATCTTTGGTTAAGTATCTTACTCGTGTGGATATCACATGTGTTTATATACTGACTGGAAATAGCAGCATACTTACTTTTAACAATACTGAATCGCAATCGTGATATTTCTATATTTACTTTACTTTTAAACCTTTTAAGTTTTGTATTTGTCCAATATTTGAGTTGATTAAGATCCTTTAATCATATTAAGACTTTCATGTCAAAATGTTTACATGTACTAAGAAGGTTTTTTTTTCTTCGGAGCGTGTTGTGTTGCATATCTGGAGAGATAAATTTATTTAGTTGTATAAATCTTTCACTCCAAAATTTGTATCTAAGTTTATTCACTTATTTACAGCTAATCATTATGAAGTAGCTCCTTTGACCCATTTAGTCTTAATAAAATACTTTTTAATTGATTCAATTCTTAAAACGGAAAATTTGGGGAAAAGGACGTCATACGTTAATTAAAGACACAATTACCAACAGTTACTAGATATATTGCTTGCTTAAACCATAGAAAAATAAATAAATAAGAAAAAGAAAAAAAAATCGTAACCAGTAAGACTGAGAGCAAACATGGTTCAAAGAACTTTGTTGTTAACAGCTGAGTAAAATTATACTGAAAAATGCAAGTTTGCTGTTGTATAAGAAGAGAAGCAAATTCCGGACTTGTGAGTTATAATCACAAACTCTGCATGGAGTATGAATCTTTTCATTCTTAGTATAGGTATCCATTCTTTGAGCCTCATTTTTTGACTTCAAAATTTTGAGTTAAGATTGAAATCCGTTTGGAAGGAAAAACTTTGAACATTGAAGCCTCAGATTGCGCATAACTGAAATAGCATGAATCAGTATGGCATTTTAAACAAGGATTGGTCAACTTGTATATCATCAATATCAACTTAATACAAAAAAAAAAAAAAAAAAAAAAAACTGTGTTGTGATCTTTTTCCAAAAATTTTGTCAGTTGTGAGAATGGGAACAAGATACTCAAAAATATTAGTTTATCAGTGCATTTATTAAATAAACACATTAAAAAATTCTAAAATATTTACTGATTTAGGGGAGATACGGGCAAGATGGGGTGGCGGGCAAGACGGGGCACCCGGTCTATTATAACCTTCTAGTCGCGCGAACACGTTCAAACTCGCACAGACGATGTGGCACCACGACGGCTTCCAGTGCACTCTCGTATGTGATTCGTGCGACACGTATTTTTTAGGTTATCAAAACAAAAGTGATTTCGCCAAGTTTTCTTCTTATTTTCTCAATTCGTTTAGTACGTGTTTAATATACAAGTAATAGTAGTGTAAATGAGATAAGAGTTTATCCGCATGCGCCGAATATTACGCTAACAGGTAAAAACTGGTTTATTTCTGTCTTGTGTGTTGTTTATTTTGTTTTCTTTTTTAAATACATCAAGACCCATGAGGGCAAGATGGGGTATGTGTTCCCCGTCTTGCCCGCTCTAAGTTTTTATTACGGTTCGAGCTTTTGTGTTGATTAATGTTAATGTATCTCTCGCTCTATATGTATGTTTGTGATTGTATATATGCATGTGGCTTGGCTGTGTAATGCATAGGCGGACTTGTTTGTTTTAGCATGGTGAAAACATACAAGAGAAAGACAAATAGAGGCGAGTGGCCGGAAGAGAGCATGGAAAAAGCTGTTAAAGCTGTTTTAGAAGAGAAAATGGGGTATATGCTAGCAGCAAAGACATTTTCAGTTCCTCAGACTACTCTAGAAAGAAAAGTAAAAAAAGCTCGGGAGAACTTGGCCCTATCTCCATCTAAAAGTATTAAAGTAAAGGTTTCATTAGGACCTAAGCAACCTGTTTTCACAGAAAAAGAAGAGGACGAGCTTTGTGGCTATATATTGGACATGGAGACTAGACTTTACGGACTTACAGCCAAAGACTTAAGAGCATTAGCGTACAATTTAGCAGTAAAAAATAATAAAGTCCATCCTTTTAACGTTCAAAAACAAGAAGCCGGCAAAGATTGGTTTCAAGGGTTTTTGAACAGACACCCAGACTTGTCAATAAGAAAACCCGAAAGCACTTCTGCTGCACGTGCTGCCGGGTTCAACAGAATAGTTGTTGATCAATTTTTTAATTTTTTGGGCAATATCTATGACGAACACCATCTTACACCAGACCGCATTTATAACTGCGACGAAACTGGTGTTTCAGTTGTACCAAAGACTAAATCCAAAATTATAGCAAAACGAGGCCGAAAACAAGTAGGGGCATTAACTTCTGCAGAAAGAGGTACTACAATCACAGTAGAGATATGCTTCAGCGCCAGTGGACAATACATGCCCCCTATGATGGTGTTTCCCAGGAAGAGGATGGATCCACAGTTAATGCTTAATGCTGCCCCTGGAGCATGGGGAGTTGTTAGTGACTCAGGCTGGATGACCACGGAGTTGTTTCTTGGATGGTTTAAACAGTTTGTGAAATTTAGTGGGGCCACAGTAGATCGACCTGTTTTGCTATTATTGGATGGCCATAGCACCCATACAAAAAACATCGATTTAATAGATGAAGCTCGAGCCAATGGGGTAATTATTTTATGTTTCCCCCCACATACAACTCATCGTCTTCAGGTCGCCGATGTTGTTTATATGAGACCGTTGAGCAATTATTACGATCGGCAAATTACGACCTGGCTTCGCAGCAATCCAGGGATGGTTGTAACAATGCGGCAAATTGCAGAAATTTTTGGAAAGGCATTCATAGAAACATCTACCATGGCAACAGCTGTAAATGGCTTCAAAAAGTGCGGAATTTGGCCTTGCGATCCGACGGTCTTCTCTGAAACCGACTTTGCTCCTTCGTTGGTGACTGATATTCCGCTCACTCAAACACTGATTTCAGCGACCACAAATGTAGCAGTCACAGCACCTGCTGAGTTAGAAACGCAGCAAGTTGACGTATTACCTGTGCTGGATACCAGTGAAGCTGCTATTACTAATACAACTACATCTCGTGCCTCACTTCTATCTACCGGGGTTGAAACAGAGGCAATTCGCAAAACCATTAATAATGTTCCTGTATCAGCTACTTTTCACGAGACACCTACGGTGACTTCTGCTACCTCGTCGAGTCCTCAACCCGGATGTTCCACGTGGGTTGATGATACAGAAATAGACAGAAGACCAACTACTCCACAACAGTCAACATTTTCTGTTGTTAGTCCACAGCAAATATTACCCCTTCCAGCAAGTCGTAGATCTTCACGCGTGACTCGTAAACGAGGAAGAACAGCCATTATTGCTGAGTCACCGTATAAAAAAGAACTGGAAGAAACGATTAAAAGAAAGCAGGTCACGGAAGAGAATAAACTAAAACGAAAAGAAATTAGACAATTAAAATTGGAGAAGACGAAAACGAAGGATAAAAAAGGAAGACCCAATAAAAGAGGAGTCATAAAAAAGAAAAAAACGATAGATAATCGCAAATCATCGGATAACAATAATGATGCAGATATTGAAAATACCCCTTGTTTGTACTGCAGCGGTCTTTATTTAGATTCCAATGAAGGCTGGATCAAATGTTCTCTCTGTGGTACGTGGGCACATTGCTCTTGTGCTGGAGTGGATGATGAGGACGATGAAGCAACATTCTCCTGCGAATTCTGTCAGGAAAAGTAGGTGAAATGCTGTACCCCATCTTGCCCCTAGGGGTACCCCATCTTACCCGAACCAGAGGGTAAGACGGGGTGGTGGGGCTTTTTTTACTTTTATATCTCTAGAATAATAACTACGCTATGATTGTTCCTAAAATTATAAAAAAATTAAAAACTGATTACCAAAGGAAGATTTTGAAATAAATATGATTGTTTAAATGCAATGGTTTTAGTTTTATTGCCCTTTAAACGTTAGATATCCCATCTTGCCCGCATCTCCCCTATATATTAAATAACACAAAACAGAAAAACATAAAACAAAAGCTATTATGTATATAGAAAGGGGTAAATTAATGAGAGATCGACATTTTGGGAAACCTTGCTTTAAACAGTCTTTAAGATTATAATGTATAATTTTTACAGACTGCATACTTGAAAACATATTGCTGGATGATAATCTAACTTTTCTCGCTTATTTCTGCAGTTTCAAGACGGGGTGAAAGGGAACTAAATCACTAGTTTCCTCCTTTTGAATAGTTACATAAAATTATATTGTAGTGTGTTTGAGTTGATAGTGTTATTATTAGACGTGATACCTTTCTGAAAATGTCATGAAAAACCAGTTTAAAACATATGTAATTATATTTATTTAATGGATAAAGCAGGTACATTCACACAAACCACTTTCGTAACTTTTGGAAAGTGACTTGAAATAAAAAATTATGCAAGCCTTCTTACGGATTTGGATGTTTAGTATAAAGTTGATTAAGCCGGCTAGAATAACCACTCAATTAGAAGAATGTTTTCGATGAATACGTTTTCCTTTGCACCCAAATAATCAAACTTGGAAATAGCTTTATAATGCAAACTTGATAAAAGTTAAAGATATGTGAATTCCTTGAAAAAAAAAAAAAACTAGAAAAATACATTTGAAATTATTTGTGTAGAAAAGATTCTTATATCTAAGAATTGTCTTGGAATTTTTAAGATTTTATCAACCTGAAATATTAAACTTCTTAAGTACTAAAATGCTGAAATCCAGATAACGCACTTTTATTTGAGACATAAGTGAGCTTAGTGGATTATTATCTTTGTTTTAAAGAATATCTTATAGAATACAAGACCTATTATGTTTATTAAAGGATAACAAAGATGAGGAAGAAATGTTCTATAAAATTGTATTAATGATTTACTACTGTTATAAGTTTGAAGCCACAAGGACATTTTGATTACGCAAGTATGCAAGTGGAAGAAAGAAAACCGCAAAATTAGTGCGTTAGTTTACAATGGAATAAAAAGTGAAGGTTTAAAAGCTCGGAATTGTATTTGGTGCCGGGAAATTGGGATTATGTTCCGAATGAAGAGTTGGAACACTTATGAGAATTAAAGTTTTCATGTTACCCTCATTCATATTACCGACATTCATGTTCAACAGACATGCACTGAAAGTTTCCAATGCACGATGAAAAACAGGTTTGAATTACTTTGATTCAGAAAGTGTTCCTGTTACTTCAATGTGCATTAAACTGTGTTCCGAATGTGCTCCGTTGAAATTAAAGTACTGAACTGTGCTCTGAATTTGCTCCCAATGTGGCTCGTTCAGGAAAATGTGTTACATTTAAGCTTAGGAACACATTTGAGAATATATTAGGGACTCATTTGAGAACAGATGGGGAGCACATTTGAGAGTAGATTGGGAACACATTATGGGAACACTTGTAAAATCATCGCTTTCTTTAGCACAAAGGAAGAAAAAATTCCATCCATCTCTAGAAAAGGCTTTGCAAATCAAAATTAGGAGCAACATTAATTTTTCGTACAATAAAAAGTGGCACCTCAATTAAAACCTCAGATTACCTCAAGTACTTTCGATGTATAGTCGTTGCTATATTTTAAACGAATTATCAAAATGGGTAGTCTTTTACGCACAGTGTTAAATTAACAATAAATTTACCAGGGCATGTGTTACCCTGAGACTGGGTTCAGGGCTCCCAAAACCAATTTTTTAATAAAGGGCTTAATTTCTTACAAAAGAAGAGCAAGAGCCCTACACTGTTAGAACTACAGGAGCCGTTGAAAGGTCCTTTGGCACCCTGGGGTGAAAGCAAGGTGCATTCAGGTGAAAACAGAGGCTTGGAGATGTCCTTGCGGTTCTTTTGGCTCCTTTAAAAAGGGTGCCCAACTGTCACGTGATCTGTCACATGATATTTATGATTTTAATGGCGGCGTTCATGAAATGATAAAAGTTATTTTCATGCATTTTGTATTATTATGTTTATTTTTCAAATTTATTCTTCGTGATTACAGTAGTAGATGCCTTCTTCTGACGACTCGATTTTACTAAAAGGAGCTTGTAACCCTGTAACCGCTGTTCCATGTTTGTTTACAAGTCAATGAAGTGAAACTGGACCGTTACTTCGTTAAGTTTTTTTTGTTCTTATATTTATTTCACGTATGATTATTTTGTTTCGCTCGCTATTCTTTTGAAGGATGAGAAATTTATATAGTTTCGCTCACAATTCTGTAAATATCTCTGACTTTTTTTTCGTTTTAATGAATCTACATCGGGTGTGCTGATACAAATGTGCTGAATTTAAGGTGAAACATTTTTTGACTTTGAGACATTTACCCATGTGATTTCATGCTCTCAATTGTTTCGAAAGCTGAATTGCATGCATTTTTATTTTGTTTCAAACTATTTGGGTCGTTGTACAGCCAGAGATGTTTTAAGAAAATTTTCTGCCTTGCGAACGATCCTATTAGTTTGAAACGCTGATTCTCCTTGAACGAATGAAGTTGAAATTTCTGAAGATTTGTTTACTTCTCATCAAAAAAGTTTTAAGACTAAAATTTAAGGCTTGTGTAGTAAATTAAATCTTGACTAACATGCTTCATTATAAATAATGATGTGAAACACCTCTTAGCTGCTGCATAGGTTTTAAATTCAAATTTGGTAGGTTGTGGCAAATAGAAAAACATGCTTTGCTCTAGCAACGGAGCAATTGATATTTTTTGCATTCCCATTGACCAAAATTGTGGAAGGATCCTGATTGAGGAAGCAGTCTTGAATTTACAGTCAAACCCTGACTTAAGGCCCACCCTTTAAAGCACCAATCCTATTATGCCACCATAATTGTGTCGCTTGTTATGACGCAGACCAATACCATGCTCCAAAAAAATGCTTTTTCAAAAAATTTTCTGATGTTTACAGTAAGTTGACAATTATTTAATTACAAATACTGTTTATTCCCTTCTGTATCTATAGTGTAATAAGCACTCCCATCCCAGTTATTCAAAAGTAGAGTACACGAAAATGTTTCCAGGCAAAAACGTTTTGTGGAGAGCTCGTTTGCAATAAACTTGTGGTCTACTCTCTACCGAAAAACACTATCCGTGGTTGAACAGGAAAGTGGGGCTTCGTTAACATGTCCCTGCATTTTTTACACCAGGGCTTAAATTTTACACAACCTTTACAACGCTTTTAGCTAACTGGGTTTATGGGATGAAATTACACCAGAAACTTGTCAATAGCTGGAGATATGGGGATTTAGTTGAAGGTGAAGAACAGAGTGCAGAGTAATGTTGAAATGAGAGATTCAGAATAACATCAACAAATAGATTGTTTTGCAAAATCTTCCACAGTAAATGAATACATTGATGCCGAAAAATCAGTTTCAACTTTTGAAAATATGGCTCTCGAGGAAATTATTAAGTTAGCGATTCCGATTCATCTGAAGGAGAATTTAAGAATGTAGAAGGGAATTTTAAGTCAGAAACTGTAAAACGAACGTCGCATTTAGAAACTAACAAAATTCTTAAAGGAATATGCGATTGATAGAAAAATGTTGAACAGCCTTCTTGCATTAGAAAAGAACAGAGCTATCTATTTTGAGCAAAAAAAAAAAGTCAAACTGAAACTAAAAAATATTAATATTTTTTAGTTTCAGTTTAGACCAGAAAACAGGTAGTTTAGATAAACTAATTAATGTTGGAGCCTGAAATCTATTAATTTTTTTAACTTAAAGAGGTAAAATCATGCTTTAATTTTATCACATTTCTTAACATTATTACACTTTATATTTCGATATATTGCCAAAATCGATATAACGTCACTAAAAGATGGGATTTGACAGTGGAGTTATATCGGAGTTTTACTGTTAGTCTATCAAACGGTCATATTAACATGATGACTGACTGCAGGGTTTTGTCGAAGCAGAAAGTGGCTCAATCACATAGGCATGATCTTACAGCATTGTATCCCAAGATGTCACGAAATAGTGCTCAAAGAACAACTCCATAACTTGAAGGTGAAAATTCTGGTTTTTAAAAGCAAAAGCATTAGGCTCAGAGCTGAAACATTAGGAGTATTATTTATTAATTGTGGATACTAATAATGCAATATATTCATTAGGTTTTTAGTTGTTGTTTGTAGGAATTGAACATTTTTGTATTCTGTCACTTTTTTTTTTACCTGGGTGCAATGTGCTGTCAGATAATAGTACCAGGCTTGATGGTGCACTGATTTGGTGCAAGTAAAAAACACTATAACAAGATTAAAAAATAACTTTATAAAGTGCACAAGAAAGATGTTGAAAAAAAAAAAAAAAAAACATTGTCTAGCGTGCATCATATACAGGGCCCTTGCTAGGGATTTCAAATTGTTAGTCAAATTAGTCAAATTTTAATTGCATCAGCCAAAGACCTAAATTTAGTTAATTTTAATTGTGAATTAAAAAAAATTTCTAGAAATTGTCAGTTGGAAAACAAAGGAGTAATTTTATAAAATAGACAATGCAAGTGCTAATATTTCAAATATGCAGTATACACTAACATTTTACTAAGCACTTAATAGCAATGCATACGACATGGAAATCCCAATTTGTTGTTTTTTTTTCTTGCATATTTTCTAATTATAATTTTGAGGGTGGAGGGAAAAATCTGTTTTCTATTTTTTATGAAAATTTCCGAAAATTTTCCGTTTGCCAAGAATTTTTGCAAATCAGCTTCTTTTGTTGAATTTACAATTTTATCACTTTTGGCGCAGTTGCGAATCTTTAGCGCGGGCCCTGACATTTGTAAGTAAGTTTTCATTTATTCTATAATCCTGCATACATTATTTTCTTAAAAATTACCACAATGATGTACAATAACTTTGTTATATTCAGTTGGACTAAGCAATGTGGAAATTTCTACATCGTGATGCATCGCCGACCTTACATGGCAATGTCACAATACATCACAATGTAGGTTTGTTTTTTTTAAAGATACAGTGAAATCTTGTCACAACAAATACCAATAAAACTAAATATCGGTTTCAACAAAGGAAATTTTCTGTATATTTCATTTCCATTATTTTGCTCTAATTCAATTGCAGCGAAAATTCCGTTACAGTGAGCAAAATTTACGGCCCCTTGAAGTTCGTTGCAACGAGATTTCACTGTAAACTGCTTGTTTAAATTTTACAAAATATATTCCAGATGAAAAAATATAAATTATCCCAGATACTACAAACAGATTCTAACGCTAGCAGGAATTGCGAAAAAAAAAAACTGTTTTAAAGGGACAATATAGCAATAAAGATTACAGGTGTTTTGGTATTACAATGAATCTATTTTCCTAATGCAAAAAGATGTGAGCAGTCTTTTAGCATTTAAAAAGGGATTCATCAAAACACCAAAATATGTATATGCAATCTTGGTAGCTATTTTACACTTTAAGCGTTTTTTTTTTTTTCTTTTGTTGTTGTTGAATGATTATAAGATATATATAAACTTTGTTCATCAATATTTTTTTCTGTCAAGAGCTTAAAAAACTGCATTTCCTGCAAGTTTTGGAAAAAGTGAAGGTCTTCGTTCGCTTATGATACTTCCACGCAGAGATAACAGAACTTAAATTTTTAGTTGGGAAATTTTTTTAATTTTTGCTGAATTGTACTGCATAAGCTATAAGTATGAATTCATCTTATGAGAAGAGACATTAAACATCATTATTTTTTTAAAAGGTAAGTTCAAAAAGTAATCGTTAAATTTTATGAATCATCAGAAAAAAATTGTGGACTAAGGGTATTTTTGTAGGTTACAGTAACCTCCCATCTGGGTGCCCCTGCTTCTACAGAAATTTGAAACAATTAAGATATTGAAACGGTAACGATTGTGGAATGGTGTCTGAATATTGGTGGTAGGATTTGTAGCCAGTGCTATATTTATGAATTGGTTTAGAGAAAAATTCTATTCTGATTTAAAGATGTAGGATGTACAACAGTTTTTTGCGGTGCATTGCCCAACCCTAATATCCAGTAATATTCTATTGATATTAATTGAGATGCACTAAGTAAAAAAATATTCAGTTGAATACCTGGTTAATTTTTTTTATCTGAAAAATTTAATTTTTATTTTATGCCAATTTGAAATATTTTGCAGTAAGATACCGCCTCTAAGCCAAAGCTAAGGCCCCAGAACAAGATGTAATGTACCAAACAGCCTAATCGTCACATCCTGAGACTGCAGTTTGGATCTTTTTAGAACTCCTCGGTCAGAATTGGTGAATAACTGAGCAGATGGCAGATGATATCTCAATTGAAGCTGAGAGTGCCTACAAACTAGTATAGATAAAGTGAATTCACCAGCGAGTGTTCGCAGCATGGTATGGTTCGACTCGTGAGTTGAAGACAAAGTATGGGTATTTAGCAGTAAGTTACCACCCCTAAGCCAGGGCTAAGTCGGAACTGAATTGAGATGAAATCCGAAACCAGCTCTGTTATTCACTATTCCTGACTGAGGAGTTCTAGTAAGAACGAAACTACAGTCTCAGTATGTGATGACCGGGCTGTCGGGGTATATTGCATTCAATTTGAAGTAGTTTATCTAATTTGTGTCTTATGTGAAATTTAAATGCACTTCCATCAAAAATCCTAAATTTATTTTCCTTAAAAGCATAGTTATTAATTTAAAATAAATAAAAAATAAAATAAATTATTCCAAAAATAACTTAATGTAGTACAACTAATCTTGGCTATGTTTATCAGTAAAGACGTACCAAGTATTCGGTAACTACCGGGTACTCGGCTTGCTCGGACAATTTGCTGAGTACTCAGTACTCGGGTAAATTTTGATCAGGTACTTGGCCAATACCGAGTAGTTGTAAAAAATTGAATAATGTTCAAAGCAGATGTTACAATTAATAAAAAAAGTGCAAGCATATAAATAATATACTGCAATCATTTACAATTCAAATTTACAAGTCAAATTCAAATTCTGAGAATAATGAAGTTTGTTATGCCTCAATGGAGTAAATCTTATATTTTAATGCCCCAAAGTTAATGAAACTTATATATTAAAAATGGGGCAAAAAGGCAAGTACAGAAAATATGAAATTTTTATACTATTAAATGGATTTTTGCCACTAACAAAATTATTTATAAGAAGAGAGCATAAAAATACCCTTTCTTAAAAAATAAAACAATGTTAAAAGCACACATGTGCAGGAACACTGTAGACACGTGTTTTGGCATTTCAAGGAATGCTTTTTATAATGCACAAAATGTCAGCTTATGGATTTAAAGACATCCGACAAAAGTCGGATTTTTTTACGTTCATTTGCTCACATTTTATGCACTGAAAAAGATGTTCCTTGTAATGCAGAAGACTGTCTGCAGTGCTCCTGCACATTTGTACTTTTAACATTGTTTCATTTGCTTTGAAAAATTATTTACATTTGTCTGACTAGAAGTATAGATTGATATAATTTGTTTTAATTCCAACTTGATAATCCTACCTTTTATGTATTTGTTTATTTTTACTTTAAAAAATAACTTATTTGTAAAATTATTGACACAAACAAAATCTTTTAAATAATACATAATTAAATTTCAGCTGGAATTTTGTTTTAAAAACTATTTTTTTTATATGGAGGTCTATACTACTATTCCAATGAGTTCACAATTTGTCACGTGTGTGTCCGTGGTTCTTCTTAAAACATAATTGGAACTCGGTATTCGGCTGAGTAGCGAAAGGCCGAGTACTCGGCTACTCGGCCAAAGTGCTACTCGGTACGTCTCTATTGATCAGAAATTCTGCATTAACTGATTAGTTTCTTTTCTGGGGATATAGGGTTTCATAACTGACAATCATTATAACTAGTTATGTTGTAAGATATAATAACTATGTTTATGTTTTACAGCCTGTACATTGTAAATTTTCATCTTTTCACGAGGTTACTTTGGGACTGAGAAATTTTCAAAGCTAAAGGGCTGTAAGTTTACAGCCTTATTTTGGCTTTGGTTGACAAAAACTAAACTTTATAAAGTGTTTAAATAGTATTAGTTACACTATCTTTTTTTTTTATAATTTCATAGCAGTTTCAAATAATATCGTAATCTTTCACTTGTTAGTTAGAATGCATTGTTCTTAATTATCTATTTAATATATAATATTCTAGGATTGATATAAACTCATTTCCTTTGTTGTTCCTAGTGTAGATCAGGCACCTATGGTACAATGGTTCGAAGTCATGTTTCCTACTGTTTTGAATTGGGATAAAGCACTGTTCCAATGTTATCCCAATCAATAGGGTAAGATTAGGACAAATTTAGATTTTTTAAAATAAAATATCACTATAACTAGAGTTATTCTTTTGCCATATCTTGTAAGAGGAATACTCAATTGACATATTAGTGATTATTTAGCTTTTTTTTTTGAAAATAAAGATAGGAACAGTTAAACTTTGAAAAATGTTCCAAAGTTATCCCATCCTACAGTACTTTTAATAAAAGGTAGCTTATAATGCTTAACTTTATTTACAAATTCTGGAATACAAAAATCAAGTTGAACAGACAGAAAACAATTGTTACAACAAAACGATTAGAATTCAAAATTGAAATGTGAAGTTGTTTTAACTGATGCAATTTTAATATATTGAGTTTAATGGTTGATATCTAGAGTAGAATGTAAGGATCAGCATTTAGACAGCTTCAGTATATAGTTTTGGTTACTGCATAAGTTAAATTCAGATTTGCATGTATAAGTTATGACAGTTGGAAGGACAGGCTTTGTGTTTTCAACAGCTGGGGTTTTTTGGTGTCCAGCCAAAACCAAAAATGGGTAAGCACAGACTGACAAAAATTGTAAAATCTTTGGAGGCAGGGAAAATTGGTGGGCTCCTGACAAATTGTTTTTAGAATTTGTGAGGAAATTCATAATAACATGGTTTGTAGAATAATATTGTTCTGAAATAACTAATTGCCAAGGTATTTCTTTTTTAGTCAGACCTTCAAGTGAAGTATCTGTAAGGTAGATTTAAAGGTGCAGTTTGAAGTTATGTCTATCAAGCATTCATATTCACATGACGACAGACTACAGGGTTTTCTCAAAGCAAATAACGGTTCAACCACCTACGCATGATCTCGCCACACTGCCAGTGTCTAAGGGCGAATTCAGGGGAGGGTCAAAGGTGACCCCCCCCCCTGTGGTGGAAAATATTTTTTCATTAGTTACGAAGTCTTTAGCATTGCGTAAGAGAAGGTATAGTGGGAAAATGTTTCTATAAAATAAATTTAAAATTTTTTTTCCTTACTTAGTGTTATTATTGTTGAACTTCACTTTTATAGAAACTGTAAGCTTAAGTGATGATTGACTTTTCAGGCCTAACTGAAGAAAATATAAAGAAATTCTATTGAAATATTGCCAGGAAAAACTTAAGTTCAAATTTGACTGGAAAATTTTATTGGGGTACAAGCACGCATAAGAAAAAGGGGGAAACTTGCTGTTTACAATCCTGCTCTCCTTAAGTTCACATCTTGATTGCATTGTAAAAGAGTTTTATTTACAATGTGTGTCTACATGAAGTTGTTGTACAACATTTTAATGCCACATTGTTGGGCCTTTCTTGTTTCTTGTTTTCATGGAACAAAAATTTTCTCGGCACATTGACTATAAAAAATGTATAAAAATATGTTGTTTGGAAAATTAACTTTAACCATGAAGAGTGTAGCAATTAATGAATTTAAATTAACATTTTTTACGATAATGATATTTTTTTAGAATACATATGCTGGTAATTTAATAGAATGACATAAAAATATTAATTGAAATGGCAATACAGTGGAACTGTAATTTTCTGATTCAATTGAAACTGAACCCCATTCGGATGATTGGATTTTCATTAGTCAATATTTGTTGAAAAGGGGAGAAAAGAACATTTTTAGAGAAAAAGTCTTTGATTAATTGAAAGGAAAGTCAACACATTTACTTGTATGTGTGCTGAGCATATTTACTTGTGCTGTACATTAGAAGCTTCTGCGCTATGACACTGACTCTTCATCCCAATAATGTTTGTGCTGCACCTACACTAGGTTTGTAGTCTAATCTTTTTAAAAATTTATCTTACTTTTATCATCCCATTAACGTTTATGCTGCGCCTACATTAGATTGGTAGTCTAATCTTTTAAAATTTATCTTATACAGTGAAACCTGTGTAAGTTGACCACTTGCGGTGCACTACTTTATTCATCAGCTTATGGTCAACATATAGAGGTTCATTTATACGATAAAGGCTAATTACGTTCCTGAAAAAAGGCGGTCAACTTACAAGGGTGATCAACTTTACAGGTTTTACTGTATTTTTGTTTCAGAAATTCTGAAAGTGATTCGGAAAGTTGGAGTTTGGATAATTGAAGTTCTACTGTAAGAGATATTCTAAAATCTGAAAAATTGATATGGCTTTCAAAAAACAGTAGAACTCAGAGTTCACATATTGTATCAGATAAGGGTCTGCAGGGCTTAAAAATCTAAGCATATTGTTTAAAAATTCGATTCTTTACCACTCGTCGCTCTAGGGTAAAGAATCGAATCCGTACCTGCCACTATTCGTGGTTTAACCAGTTGGATGTGACCCTGAAGATAGCTCTGATTTTCTGATTTAGACCAGAAAATGAGCAATCCCTGGTCCAGCACCCCCAGAGGTATCGTTTCACTTGGAGGAGTGTGTGTAACATCCCCCCCTCAACTCTTTACCAATGGGCTATTGGAAGAAATCTAACACTTGCTTGTTTTTTGTTTTTATGTATAATTTTTTTTACAGCACATTCTGTACTAGCAACTTTTTACAAATTTGCTCCTTGGCTTGTATTTGCAATAAAAAATTTTATGCATTGACTAGCATTCAGAACCATTGGTGGTCTGTTGTACCGAGACGAGTAAAAATTGTTTCAGACCACCATTAAGTGAAATTCAGTATACCGTGGTGCCAGTGGTTGATCACAGTCAATTAAGAAATTTCCTGTTACAGTCAAACCACATTAATGAGTTGAGCGAGTGGCGCAGACTTCATATTTTTAAGGTTTGTTTTTAAGAAATTTTAATTTTTATAATTTTTTTTTTTGGGGGGGGGGTGCTTCCACCCTCATAACATGTGGGTAGGAATTCCTATTTAAAGGGGAACATCCCCTTCCGCTATAACTCTGCAGTAGGGAAAAACCATCGGCCTTCTGGATTTAAAAAAAATCAAGCTATTTATTCGAATAAGACCAAAAGTAGTTGGGCCTATTGGGGGGGGGGAGGATAGAGCGGGTCATGGCGCAGACTTCAAGTTTTTAAGGTTTATTTTTTAAAGATTTCAGTTTTTGGGGTGATTTACTTTCTTTTTTCGGGGGGGGGGGGGGTTGACCCCCCTCGTTTTACTTAAGAGGGTTAACTTTTGCTTTCAGGGAAGCACCCCCTTTCCGAAAGTAAATGCAATATGTAACAGGCATCGGCCTTGTGAGTCCTACGAAGGGGGGGGGGCGGAGCGGGTCATGGCGCAAGCTTCAAAATTTTAAAGTTTTTCCTTTAAAAACTTTAGTTTTTTGATAGTTTTGTTTTTTTTTTCGAAGGAGGGGGGATGCCCCAACCCCCCCCCCCCTAATACCTAAGAGGGTGAAATCTTATTTTAGGGGAACATCTCCTTTTACAAGTGACTCTGCAATAGGGAACAGCCATCGGCCCTCTGGATAAAAGAACTTTTGTTCCATTAAGACCAAAAGCAGTGTGGCCTACGGGGGGGGGGGGGAGAGGGGATAGTTGAACAGGTGGGGCAGACTTCAGATTTTTACGGTTGGTTTTTGAAAATTTTTAATTTTCATATTTTGGGGGGGGGGGAGCCCCCACCCCCCACCCCCATGACCTGAGTAGGGTAAATTTCTATTTATGGGCATCCCCTTACGCCCTGTAACTCTGCAATAGGGAACTGGCATCGACCATCTGGATAAAAAATTTAAGCATTTTATTCGAATAAGGACAAAAGCAGTGTGGCTTGCGATGGGGGGGGGGGGGGGGGGGGGTAGTTGAGCGGGTGGCGCAGACTTAATATTTAAGGTTGGTTTTTGAAAAATTTTAGTTTTTTTTTATTGTTTCGTTTTTTTTGTGGGCCCCCCACCCCCCCATGACCTGAGGGGGGGGAGAATTACTATGTAGGAGGAACATCTCCTTCCGCAAGTAACTGCAATAGGGAACAGCCACCGGCCATCTAGATAGTAAAAAGTCTATTCCAATAAGATTAAAAACAGCGGAGTGTACCAAATGGGGGGGAGTGGGTCAAGTGCAGACTGCTTCAGTCAAAAAAGGGGATGTTTTTTAAAAACTTTTGATTTTTTAAGATCTTGTATTGGGGAACAGCCCCCTGACCCCCCCCCCCCCCAAAAAAAAAAAAACCCTCCCCCTCCCCGTACCACATGAGGGGCTACCTATTTTCCATTGGGGGAGGGGTAGCGCCCTTTCCGCAAGAACTGAATATTAAAACCTGCAATAGGGAAAAGTGAGGGTACCATTTCTCACTCCTAGTATGCCATCTTTTCACCTACGGTGCACGCTGGGGTTAACGGTGCCAGTTTTTCACCCATTTTAAGAGTGAGATTTCGGCACCGTATAGGGTGTCGCTGGTGAACAAGCTTTTCACCCTTGAAAGGTGCCAATCGCAACCTGTAGTTTTAACAGTGTATGGTATTCAAACTTTATTTTCGTAAATACGTAAGCAGCCCGAATTCCGTTCAATATGTAAAAGTTTACATAAAACTAAAAACAATGGCAGGAGATGAGCTCCCATGCAAATTAAGCCCTGGTGTAAAGGCTTTTTCAGATTTAATTTTCAATGTCCGTTTTTTTTTTTCATAAATAAAATTAAAAAAATGATCATATTAAAAGTTACATTTAGGGTATCAGTAAAATTTATACCTGTTTTAAGATCTCACTCACCTCAAAACATATCTTTGCGCCTACACTGTTAAAACTACAGGTTGCATTCGGCACCTTTCAGGGGTGAAACGCTTGTTCACCAGCGGCACCCATTACGGAGCCGAAATTGCACCTCTAACTAGGGTGAAAAACAGGCACCTTTCAAAAAGTAGGCAGCCGGGGTGAAAAGAATGAACCTACGGAGAGAGAAATGGCACCCTTACTGTAGATCCTCCTCCCCCCTCCCCCGTATTGTGTGGTTTTTTGAATATAATTGTGTTTTTTTTTTCTTTTTAATAGTTTTTTTTTTATTCATGACAGTCTACGTTTTGCACACTTTTCACATTGCATGAATTCAGTACTGGAAATGATTAAAACTTGTAAGTACAGCATTTGATCATATTTCAGAGTTTTCAACATAGTTAAGGAGTGCTCATTGCTTTAATTCATCTGATCATTCTCTACATCAGTGTTTCTCAACCTCTTTTGACCCACGGGTCGGTAAAAGCAAATGAAAAACATTGCGGATCTGTGAGATTTTTATCCTTTTCTTAAAAATAAATAATAATAATTATAATAACTCTCGGGGCGGTAAAAAAAACTTGTGATAAAACTCTGCGTACTGATAAGTTTTTTTTTTTTTTTTACAAAGTAATATTAAAAATGAATAAAACAATAAATATCTACAGACTTTATTTGGTATCAAAGAGTTGTCACAAATATATTTAAAGTTAAAGACGAGTAATTATTTCAATAATCATAGTTAAGTTAATGATTATTTGTGAGAAATAACCGCACCGAAAGTAAAATGTAGATGTACTTATGAATTATTTACATGAAGAGCCAAAAATATTCTGGGATATTAAAGTTACGGAAAAACAAAATCCTTTCTCGAACGTTAAAAATTTCAATCAAGAGTAACAATAAAATAAAATGCATATGAAATTTTTCGACAGTTGAAAAATCTAAAGAAATAAGAAATTCCTAACGCTAACGAAACATTAAACGCTAGCAGGAAATGATTCAAACACTTGAACGAAAAAGAAAAAAAAAAGCTAGACGGAGAGAGATTTCCTTTTTATTTTTTTGCGCTCGCTGTTGTGTAGTAATCTACAAAGCACAAGAATCATTTTTATTTAGGTTCTCACTTGTTGATTAGTGATAAATTGCGGTTATTATTTTGGTGATTAAATGTTGCTTATCGAGTACTCAAGAAAATAATGATAGATATATTTAGTAGCGTTCTGAATGATGGAAATTTCACGACAGTAACGGTCAACTGAAAATAAACAACTAACGGTACTACGGTATCGTAACGAACTACCGGTAACTGAAAAGCATTAAACGTACTTTTAACTATGTTTGAAAGCCCTAAAACCTACAAAGTGATCAAAAGCTGTACTTACTTGTTATTTTAAAGAATTATCCTAGAAAAGTTGAGATTTAATCCAATAGTGTACTTCATTCAATGTGAAAGACATTGAAGCCACGCTTAGATGCAACCTATGATTCGTCCGCCATATTGAAGTGGTTGAATGGTGAATGTATGCCGGAAGCGCATGCGCTAGCAAGTCATTTTGCGATTGCTTGCTGTTTTGGCACCCCTGTCTACGATTGTCTGCTGTTTTCGCACCCCTGCTCTACTTCCTGGCTAGTATTGCACCCTTGGGCCCCTTGCTTTCACCTAAGGGGGAATATATTCACTCGTCTGGAACCTCTGGTTGTAACAGTGTACAGCTCCGAAATTTCTAGGTCGGTCACTTGTTTCTATGTTCCTTTCCATGAACACTACTAGAAGCATTGGCTGGAGTTATTTTATGCAATAACAACATCGACGCACCTTTTTGCTTTTTATTTAGTTGCAAGGAGCTATTTGATCATTCTTATAAATAAGCGTTAGGGTAAAATATATTCAGTATATCACTAAAAAATTTATGAGGAAAAAAAATAAATCCCAACAAAATCACATGATATTCCTGACAGCAATGTTTACATTAGCAAATTTTTGCAGTAACACTGAAAACATTTGACCTTTGGTTTATATGAACGATTTATGTAGACTTAAAATCCAGAGAATTTATACGTAGGCACAATCAATAGGTTGGCAGGAAAGTAAATAAAAAGTTCAAAAATGATATTTCGAGAAAATAGCGTTTTATAAGATAAAAACATTTACTTCGTTCTTCAAAACATTCTGGCATTGTATGCTTTTTTCTGTAGACAGTTTTCTTGCTGCTCTAGTTTCTCTCCCAGTCTCCCCCCCCCCCTAAAGTTTGTTGCAAACAAGTATATTTAGCTTATATATTTAGCTTAGTAAGGACATATTCATTGATCGGATTAAATATATAGACCGAATAAGAGAACTTGGAGCAAATATGAAATTTTTAAAACAAATTAATTTTCAAAATATACACGGTGGAAATTAATTTTAAAAATTACAAGGTACAAACACTGAATTTCATGAAAGTACTTCTCACGAAATGTCATTCTTGATATGAGGTAGATTTTAACTGAAAAAAAAAATAAATAAATAAATAAATAAATAAAAATTATCATTTTGTACACTTTGTTTCATACCTGAAACAAAATAAAAAACAAAAAATGTTTTTTCCCAATAAATTTCAGAAATTCTTTGAAAAGCATGTTAAACAACAGTTTCAAACCTTGTAGCCATTTCTTTGGAAATATTAAAAAGAAATAATTAATGGAAAATTCTTATTATTTGTTTCGGTAAAAAAATTTCCGTTTTCCTTTTAAGTCAAACTTCGCCTATTTCTTCAGTAAGACCATCATGTAAGGTCTCACAATCTTCTTTGACCTCACTGCTAGCTATTTATCATAGGCAGATTTTACATTAATAATTTTTAAGCCATAGGTGGCTCGTATGGAGTGGCACGGGGAGCGACTGCCCCTCACTATGAAAAGCAAAAGGGCATTCATTGCTCCTCTAATATTTTAAGTCCAAAATTATCGATCGATCGAAAAATGACAGTATTGATCGAATCACGTGTTTTCAAAAAGAAGAACTGATTTAAGTGTGTGCTCTATATTTTTTTTCATGTTATTTCATGAAAATTAAAATGGAAATTCAAATTGGGGGGAGGGGATTCAGAGAATCTACTGCGGTGATCTGTTCCAATTTTTGAGGCCATGTCCTGAATTTATTTAAGGTGGTCATTTAATTAATAATGACGTTAAAATCCAATAATGGAGGAAAAGATATAAATGCAACTGAACGTAAAACTGAAAAGTTCTAATAACTGATTGAAAAATTCTAATTATTTAGCAAAAAATTATAAAAAATGTAACAAAAACTCTAATCATTCAGGTTGAAGTATTAATGACTAAGGGAAAAGCTAAATATTGTGCAAAAAATCGAAAAACCGTAATGAGCCAGCAAAATGCTCACAGAACTGAATTAGAGTTGAAGGGTAAAAGCGGGAAAAGTTCTAATGAGTAATCCTTCATTACCGAATTATTAATGTAGAATGTCATTCCTGGAATACTGTTGTCATAAAATCAGGCCCGACGAGAGGTCATGTCAGCCTAGTGGGAAACTAGGGGCCCGGGCCTTGGGGGGACGGCAACACTGACGCAAAAAAAAAGAAAGAAAAAAAAAAAGAAATGAAGAAAAAAAAAAGAAAAAAGAAAGAAAGAAAAAGGGGGGAAACTCCGAATAAGCGGAAACGTAAAGATAAAATAAAATGTATTCTTTTGGCATCTACTGTTGTGACATAACAATAATAGAGCTATATATTTAATAGAATAATAGAGTTAATTATTTTTTAGTAAGCAGTCTTGATTTTTTTCTTTTCCCCCCTGCTTTCCCCCCTTTTCTTCTTCTTTTTCAATTTTTCTTCTTTTTTAAAATGGGGGGGGGGCGGCGACAAAACTGACAAGGGGCTCTCCTTGAATCTGCGGCCCTGCAAAAAGTTTGTTTATCAGTGCTGTTACAAAAGCAACGCATAGGATAACACGGGACCCTTGACGATCTGCTGTTTGCAAACTAACAGTTTTAACCCGTTTGATTTTCCACCAGATCAATAAAAGAATCTCACTTCTTTTCACACATGACAAAACATAGACCTCGTTAAATCGGGGAGAAATGCTCACTGATGGGACGGACCTTCAAAAGGAAGCCGCATCCAATCACGAGACTGGAAGGAAAGTAGGTGGGGCTGCCAAAATCTTCAACATTATATTATGGTCCCAAACAATCAGGTGAATCTTGAAACAATAAAGACCGAGTCTCGTGGATAAACGCTTTAATGGGGTACTTTTAAACAAAGCGAGAAAAGTCTTTAGAGGTCTTTTGAGTATTTTTTTCCTCTTTCAATGTTTATTTCGAGCCTCATCGAAGGCGTATTTATCTTTAAACAGAGAAGATTAAAAAAGATGAAATTGAAAGGGAGAGAAAATTAATGTTTTGAGGAAGTTGAAGATTTTTGAACAGAAGAGCGCTTGTGAAAGAAGAGAGGGAGGGGGAGAAAAAGTAATAAATAAAAAGTCGACTATAAAGGAACCTTGACAATAGAATTTTCTTAGTTACTGAGAATAAATGGGAAGTTGAGGTTTTTGGAGCTGAAATAAAGGTAAAAGCTCTTTCTTTTTAATTTGCATGTTATCGAGTGCGCTCAAGCATTTAAATGGGAAGAGTTTACATTTAAATGTTAAAAATGAAACCGCTTGAAAAATGAGATATGCGTTTTATTTTTTAAAATTCCGCTCAATCATTTTGTGTCCGCATACAATAAATATTTATTTTTACGTAATATATCCGCATCTACTATTTGAAATATGTTTAATTTTTTAATGAATTACTTTTTGTGCTTCTTACAGGGATGTATTTTTTAGTGCATTTTCTACGCGTTGAAACATGATGGGGACAAACCGGTGTGTATTGGGACCTGAAGGGATAATTGAAGTTTGGAAATATGGTTATGGTGCCTACTGACCCCTCACTGGCAAAATCGAGCTGCTTAGGGTGCCAACTGTATAAACTCAGCACTTTCTGGGATTCCTCCATCGGCGAAAAGCCATTACCGCTAGAACTTTGACTCAAAGTTTCCCCACCTGATCGTGGCACCTGAGCTTCCTCCAATGCGACATTGCACTTGGAATTTAACTAAGTTGAGATTAGCAAAGCCAAACACGTACTGAAAAGATCTTTAACATGCTGGCATGATCGTACCACATGGACGCTGTCAATTTTTTACAACTTGAAAATCCATCGACTGGATCCAGGTTTGAACCTGCGCCTTAGCAATACTTTTACGATACATTAAGCTTACTTTTTATTTGTCTTTATTCACTTTTCTTGTTTCCTTTGCGTGTAAACAGGATCAACAAGGCCGGTTAATAAGCAAGGTTGGAAAAAAAAAAAAAAAAAAAAAAAACAAAAAAAGGAGGGATGTACAAGTTTGGTTGCCCCTTGACCTTTTCTCAAACGCATGCATAAGAGACAGCGAGGATTCCGCCGAAGTTACGAATGTTGACATTTTCCCTATAAAATTTGAGTTAGGGATTATAAGTATTCGCTAAAACGAGAGTTAAGCTGCAATGGCCTTCGCTAAAATAGGATTTGACTGTATTAGTATTATAGACCAAATCGTAAGTAAAATATTCAGTCAGAATTTACGGGGTTTGGGTTTTTCTCTCCCGGAAATATTTCGAATTATAGGCTTAAAAACGCAGTATTAGACTATCTTTGGTGATGAGGGATAGAAGAGGTCGGTGGTAATTCTAGATTACCTTCAGGGGAGGGCAGCCGGGACATCACACCGGATATGTTTCAAATTTGTAGTTCTAAAAACGCAGTTTCAGATAATCTTTTGTGAAGTCAGGGGAGGAAAGAGTCGAGGAGCATCCTCTAGAAGTGTTTCGAAACTGAAGCTTTGAAAACACGATTTTAGATCTTCTTTCGTAACGTTAGAGCAGTAGTTTCTTAGTGTCTCAAAATTAAAATTCCGAAAACCTGACTTTAGCCGACCTTCGATGGTGTTAGAGGAAGAATTTTCCAGGGGTTCTCCCCCGGAATTATTTCGAAATTGAAGCATTAAAAACAAGATTTAAGACAATTTTTAATGTTCTTGGAAGAGATGCTGCTTCACCGAAAAATTTTCAAAACTAAAATTTCTTAACGCTCTTGTAGATGAACTACGATGATGTTACAGGGGGAAGGGGTTCAGGGGTTCTCCCCTAGAGGAGAGGTTCGGGGGACATTTTTATCGCAATTAAAGTAGTTTTTAAAGTGAACATTTAAACGAGATGTAATGATGGGGAGAGTGAGCTTTTCGAATGCTACGGCGGGGGCGATCTCCTGGAAGTTTATCAAATTTAAACTCCTAAATGCGTAACTGTAGGCCATCTTTAATAACGTTAGGGGAAGGAATGGAGTTCGGAACTTTAATAAAGTACGGGGATCACGTTTCTTTCCCTTTCTTGGTTACGTCCCGATTTCCTTTGGTTTATTTATGACGAAAATGTTATGGAAACCTTGTTTCTTTTTTTCTTTTCCAAAACCTTTTGACTGCGTTACATCTATTTTCTTTGGAAAAAATTTCCATTTCGAACCTTTTTAATTTGCTTGAAATACACGCGTTCGCTGCACCAGTAAAATAACATCTAACATTTTGAACTGATATGATACTTTGCCGCAATACCTTAGATCTTTTCCCACTTCATTTTAACCAGCATGCCGCCAGCATTTCTTGATAAAGTTTTATTCTACTTTCGGTTTTTCTAAACACTTAGAGTTACTGGTCACTTGTCACTGCAATAATTTGAATATCTCACTGTATATTAGCATTTTTTTCCTATTAAAAACATATTTTGGCAGTCCATGTATTTTTCTCCATTGAGCTGTGATGATATTCTCTATTAAAAAATTTGGAAATGTAAATATGTCGGCAGCTCCTAATGAAGTTATCGTGTCGTACTTATTCATCGAATTATTATTATTATTATTATTATTATTATTTGTAAACTAAATCTTGCAATGGGTTTGTACAATGTACTAATTGCTTCTTTTTCCAAATAAATAAATAAATAAATAAATAAATAAATAAATATTTGAAAAGCCATCTTCAGCAAGCTTGGAGCGAATGATTCGAGGGTTCTCCTCCAAAAGTTTTACGAAATTGAAGCAGTAAAAATATAATTTCAGCTTATCTTTGGGTGACTTAAGGAGAAACGGAGGAGTTCTTCCCCGTATTTTTTAAAAAACTTGCGTAAAACTTCTTTCAAAGAGACTTCCAAGAGAGATTCCGGGGCCTATCCTCGGGTATGATTTTTCTTTTTTTTTTTTTTCAATTGGAGTTAAAAACGTAGTTTTACTCTAACTTTACTGATATAGGGTGAAGAGGAGGGGGGGGGGGGATGCTCTTCCCATAAAAGATCTGAAACTAGAGTTTTAATAACACAAATTTAGTTAATCTTTGAAGTTAGGGGATGGAAGGAGTCTATACTTCGGGTTTTCTCTGCCGAAAAGTTTTCGAAATTGAAGTCTTGAATGTGCAAATTTAAACTATTTTTTGCTGATGTTAGGGTTTGGGTGATTGGGGTATTGGGTCCGAGAATTTTTTAAAATAAAAACCTGAACGATTAGGCGATTTTCAATGATAAAAAACGTGCAGCGCGGTCACCCTACTTGCCCTCCTCCCCCCTAACCGAGTCGACGCCATGGATAAGAGATGTCTTCTATAAAAACCTAAAAGATCAAAATTAATTATGAGCAGATGTACAATGAAATAGAGAGAAAAACTCAGGAACACTTTTTTTTTTTGACGAACTAAGTTTTGTTAGAACGTAAAGTTACTTTTTTATTTTGAACGATCTTTTTTTTTTTTTTTTTTTTTTTTTTTTTTTTTTTTTAAGAGAGAGAGATAAAAACTCGTAGAAAAAAGAAAAAGGAAAAAATGATCATAAAGTGAACTAAAACAAAATAAAACGTAAAAAGGCTTCACAAAAAATTGATGCATTTCTAAGTGAGGACTTAATTTTTTTCAGTTATATAAGATGGGAAAGATTTCTTAAACGGAGAGAAAATTCGAAGAATTTAAAAAATGTTGGAGCAATTCTAAAAATAGGGTTCAGTGGTAAAAACTGAGAGTCTTTATTTTAAATTTGTACTTATGTGAAACCATTTCATATTTTTGAAATTGACCACTAAACCATTAAATATACGGTTTTAAACTGACAGTTGGGTTGGTTGTTGAAAATCTAGAAAGGGAAAATTTTTTGGTTGTTACCCAGTGGCGAGTAAAAACAAATTTTCTTTCCTTTTAGTCACCACTTCCAGTAAATCAAAACAGTAACTAAGCAACAAATTAGCTTTTAAAGTGGTATTAAAACATAAAAATTATTACTTTAAATAAAGGTTATAGTTGAACTCAACAAAGGCATTTATTGATAACAAAGGTGAGGTTGGGGAAAGTGGCGACCGAGTGATGAATGATACCAATATTTTTTGTCGTTAGTTTTATTTTGTTAGGCGTATAGTGGAGGATGACCGCTAATCTTGATCTTAATTACAATAGTTATTTACTGTAGGAAATTAAATTTTTTTTCGCAAATCGTCGTGACTACGTATTGATTTGGTAACTTATGCGATTTTGCAGAACCAAACCAGCCGGCTTTAAACCGTAAATTTTGCAAGACAACAAGACGAATTCAATTTTACCCCAGGTTCCATTTCAAAAATAAATAAGTAAATACATAAAATAAAACAAAAATAAATAAACTAACAAAAAAAAAAAAAAAAAAAAACCAGCTGATGTGCTCATCACATGACTTCCTTTTACTCCAATTTAATGATAATAGTGCTTCGGAGTAAGCAAAGGAACACTTTAAATGTTTTCACCCCAAGTTTGTTGCGGATCGAAGCAAAGAAAACGTTTTATACAGATAAAGTTTCCCAATGTTGGCAGTTTTATGTGATTCAATGGTTAACTCTCGAATTATGGCCAAATTAAATCCAAAAAAAAAAAAAAAAAAAAACTGACAAATTTGTCGCCAAGTAGGCGACAAAACTTGGCGACCAAAAGCTTGGCGATATATTTTCAAGTGTTTGCCAAATTATATCAGCACTTGAGTTTGCATTGAAGTTAGCAATGACTTTACCCCAAAAAGGTGTAAAAGACTCCCTTTGGAACATCCGAATGCAACCAAAAGAGAAGGTGCACAACTAGACCCCACTAGGAGTCTACGTATCAAATTTCAACTTTCTAGGAAATTTCAACTTTTTGAGTTATGCGAGACACATACGTACATACACACATACACGCATACACACACACATACAGACGTCACGAGAAAACTCACTGTAATTAACTCGAGGATCGTCAAAATGGATACCTTGGGTGTCTATAGGTTCTTAGGCATATATCCACGTGTGGTCGGGTTGAAAAAAAACTCAATATTCATTCGGGGGCGAACAAAATGGAAATTAAGGCCGATTTTTGAGTGAAAATTTTATCGCGAATACAATACTTCCTTTTTTTGTAAAAGGAAGTAAACAAAGAGAAAAGGGGGGAAAAAGTGATTCAGCAAAAAAAAAAAAAAAGAAAGTGCATCACGGGACGCTCGGCAGAAGTGATAACTTTCATAGGATTAAATTATTATCATTATTTAATCCTATGAAATCAACAATTGACTTATGGTAGCTATAATAAGCAACGTAATTTTTGCATTGTATGTTATCTAAAAATCTAGCAAAGACTGCATCAAGTACAGTTACGTGACTTGTAGTGGCTTCTTCTGGCTTATTAATCATTTGTAATTGTAATTTGGATTGTAGAAACGATAGTAAATATTTATCTCTATCAGAAGCAAAATTAACATTAAAATCTCCGGTTAAAATTAAAGGAATTGCATAATAATCTTCATTAACTAAAGCAGAACCTTCTTGTGTATAATTTAAAAGCTGTTTATGAATAAATTGAATAATACTTGGAAACATTTTTGTTTGGAAATATATATATGTTGGTAATAATAATTTGTTTCTTTGCTTCATTGAGACATTCCTCTATACACATTTCACCAATATCATTTTGTGTAGCCGTATTGAAGCTTTGCAGCATTATTAATATGTAATCCTATGTATGGAGTGACAATATTTATGCAATCAAGATCATTCTGATAAACTGCTACGCCTCCTGCTCTTATATTTTAACGCTTTAATAGCACAAAATGTTTAAAAGATGGAATAATTTAGTATCATCATTTTTGCCCCCCCCCCTGCAAAAGTCACCAGGGACCCTAGCCGCACACTTTATTGAATCCCCCCTCCCCCCCCCCCAAATAACTAACTTTTTAACGAGTGACTGTTTTAAAGTTAAAGTCAGTTTAGATTTTATTCTGTGATTCACAAACTAAATGTTTATTTATTTATTTATTTATTTTATTTTTATTTTTTATTTTTATATTTTCTCGGCCGTCCCCAACCCCTGTGTTGCGAAGTCTGCGGGGATGAAGTTTGTTTAAAATATGTACACCTTATCACAGTTCAAAAACCTAAATGAAGCGAGAGATTTTTAGTATAACTAATCGTAAAAATGGTTTTCTTTTGAAAATAAATTTAAAGATTAAATGCTGTTTTGAATATATATTGTTTACAATGTTATTGGTATTATATTGTATTATTAAACTCACCTTTCGTTAGGAGATTGCGTTATGTTGCGACGATCATCCACCTTCTGGTTGTTTTATTATTTTTTCTACTATCACTTAACGCTTAAAGCTGACCCAAACAGTAAAGAAACAAAACTTTCCCGACCATGCGCGCTTCTGTCGTATGCGCGAACGAAAGGAATGCCAGACGAAAGTTGCGCCGTTACGCGCGTTATGTCACAAATCGGTTTAGCCTCCCATAAGAAGTTATCACTCAAAAAAAGCCAATAACCTTCCGCCTTCCTCAATAAATGGACTATTCAACACAAAAATAATTTTTCAATTCGAACCAATAGTTTCTGAGATTAGCGCGTTCAAACAAACAAATTCTTCAGCTTTATGTTATTAGTTAATTATTAAGAAAAATAAGTATATAATATTTTTGTTTTACGAACCATTTTTAGCATCGTTTAGTATTTTCTCTGAAAAGTACTCTCGAGATTTGCTTCATGGCTGACTCGAACCTACACTCACTGGATCGCAAAACCCACACTTTCAGGTCAAGCCAATATAGCTACTCATATTCTGCGTTCCAAACATTTTATATTATAATTTAAATTTTCCCGCTTTCATAACATTTTTTATTGCTGCTTCACTCCTATTAGTTATAGCGTGATGTTATATAGCCAATAGCCTTCCTCAATGAATGGACTATTCAACAGAAAAAGAATATTTAAATTCCAACCAGTAGTTCCCAAGATTAGCGCCTTCAAACAAACAAACTCTACTGCTTTATATTATTAGTATAGAATAGATAGCCTACCTCAATGAATGGACTATTCAGAACTTAAAATAATTTTTCAATTCGAACCAGTAGTTCCCGAGATTAGCGCGTTCAAACAAACGCTACTGATTTATATTATTAGTATAGATAGATTATGCTTAGTTATATGAACGGAGTCAAAACTTAAAAAAAGAAAGAACACCCTTCGATTAAGGTTTTGCAGCAGCAAGGGGCGTTTCCAAAAAATTGATTTTTAGACCGTAGGTCTATTTTTCGTCATTAGCCTGCCCGGTAAGCTTTAATATGAGGGGGGAATTTCTTCAAGAAAGAAGAAAGATCTCGCATACTGTCAGAAAAATAATCCACATAAGCAATATCTAAAATAAATTGAAGAGAAGTGTTTTTATTTTTGAAAATTTATACAATTTGTTATCGCAGGCTGCTTGAACTGTTATGACTTAGATGGCAGCACGTGTTTTTCATTCAACCTCCCGGTTAAATACAAAATCAGTTAAACTAAGTTCCTTTTTTTAAGCGTAGCTTTTCGAATGTAGTAAAAATGTGACTGGTATTTGTTTTATTCCGAAAGAGAGAAAAAAATATTTTATAGATCGAGTTGTTTGTAATTTTAATGTTTTGCTTCGTATTCTAATAAATATTCATAGGTTAACTAAATGAAAAGCGGAATTTCAATTTGGGGTAGTGATTATTTTATTTGTACAAAGGGTCAAAAACTGTCATCGGAAGAATCTACATTTCAGTATACAATTTTTTTTTTCTGAGCAAAAATTATTCTATTGTAGTCTGAAATCTTAAACCTGATACTTATATTTTCGCTTATATTATGTTTTACTTTTATGAACGGAGCCATAAGTTTCAAAAACAGAAGAGAAAAAAAATCCCTACAATTAAGAAACAATTTAGCTACAGGTTGCATCAAATTTTCGTAACAGCAAGGAGCATTCCAATTTCATTTATTTTATTGCCTGACTTGTGTTATTTATTGTATTTTAAGTGTTCATGTAATGCGTGATTAGTCTGGTTCTTCGATACAGATGATCCGGGCTGGGCCCGAACTCTCATTCTTCTGGTTACCAGTCGAACGCTCTGCCGATCGAGCCATCCAGAACAGAAAAAAATTTTATAACGTGGGTGCATTTTTCGTCATTAGCCTGCACGATAAGCTTTAAAATGAGGGGTAAATCAAAGAAATCGATCAAGAAATAAGGACGCTCTCGTGTAGGAACCAAAAAAGGCGTCAGAAATAATATGTAAGGATTTTTGGTTAATTTATAAGAAAAATATGACCATGATACGTATATATATTGTTATTTTACAAATAATTTTAGCAACGTTTAGGGTTTTCTCCAAAAAGTATCCTCAAGATTTGCCTCTTGGCTGACTCGAACCTACGCCCACCGGATCGCGATGCTGTTTGCGATGCCCGCGTCTTCAAGCCGAGTCACCGTGGCTACGCATATCCAGCGTTCCTAGCATTGTATATTATAATAAAATTTACCCCGTAACGTGCGTTATGTCACAAATTGGTTTACCCTCCCACAAGAAGTTATCACTTCAAAAAAAAAAAAAAAAATCCTAAAATCTTCTCAACTTGTAGCACATTGAATTACATATTTGAGCTCCAAACTACGTTAATTTGGAGCTGTGAGCTATGTAAAATTAATTTCAAATATTTTTCATTTCCCATTTTAAGAGTTCAAATCACTTAAATCTTAAAAGTTGTGCAGTGATAAAGAAGCCAGAAGTGTAACTTTAATGGAAGAAAGATTTGGTAAATTTTCTATTATTTTTGAAGCCCGTGACACATTGAATTACATGTTTGACACATACATAACAAGAGAACAGCTCTCGACAATACAAGTACAACCATAAGACCTTTTGGAAAAAGTACAACTCTTAATAATCATTGTAAACTATACCAAATTCTTTTCGACCCTATTTCCTTGCATATTATAATAGTTTGAATTTCTTCGCAAATTTAATGCGTTGAGTAGTTCTAAAGAAGTGAAAAGTGCTTTTCATGTCACATTTAAACATCAAGATATCCAGACCGGAGTACTTCTCTCAGCTCTCTGCTTCTTTTCAGTCACAAAAGGCACAAACAAATCAATAAAATCTCACTTCTGAACTTCTTGTCACATTAAAAAGCGAAATGTCTTTTAAAATGGTACTGCATTTCCCAGGCAGCGAGTCGCTTGGAGGTTGACGGATTGCGGTTGTCTAAAAGCTACATTTCGTAGCGCATTTCCTCGGACTTGAAAGCATCTAAGAGCAGAGGCCTGTCAGCTTGTCCCTTCGCACCTGGCAGCAACCCAAGAGAGCTTTAAAAGGGCCTGCCATCGACCCTTAATGGAGACACCGCTCGGCTATCCAGTGGACCCTGTAAAGGAAGAAGCTGACGTCGATTATTGTTCTCGGCACTCCTCGAGAAAGGGGAGGATCTTCATATTAAACCTGGACGGATATTTATTCGAGACCAGGTGGACTGTGATTGATTCGGAAGTCTTCCCTTGGACTGGATGCAAAGAAACAATTCTCATCACATTGCTGACCACTTCACATGTGTGCCTTCCCTCCAATTTGAGTTTGTAGAGCCTTAACAAAAACGCTTCTTATATCTATCTATCTATCTTCTATCAATATATATATATATATATATATATATATATATATATATATAATTATACTATAAGTGAAGAATAACGAAAAGACCACAACAAAAACCCATAGATGCGCAACACAGCAAAACTAAAAAGTCAAGTAAATATATAAAGTATACAAGCCAAATAACAAGTTTTAAACATTTTTTAAGAAAAATAATGATGAGAAAAAGGAAAATAAAAGCAGCAATTTAATAGAAAAAGTCGAAAGGTTGAATCCAGAGCTCATCAGGCGTGGAGAATTCAATAAATTTAATCAAAAGACCAAAATTATTGTGTGTGTGTGTGTGTGTGTATATATATCCAAAAGTAATGAGCCTTCGTTTAAAAAGACAGATTTATTCAGCTGATCGTTACAACTGCCTAATCTTAAAAATAAGCACCTCCTGCTGCAATGTACTTCTGTAGGCGCCTTTTCTAGTACTCAAAGGCATCCCCTAAGTCCCGTTTCGAGGTATATGCAAGGGCTGCCTTCAGATGTGTTTGGATGTTCTCGATGGAGTCGAAACGTTTCCTTTTCAGCGCTGATTTTAATAGTGGAAACTAGAAGAAGTCAGCAGGCTACAAGCCCGGACTGTAGGAAGGCTAGGGCACGACGGGAGCGTTGACTCAGACCTTCTTCACTTCAGCCAGAACTCTCGGCACAAGTTTCGCGCAGACTTTCCGCATGTGCAACTTCTGCGTAGTAATGCGTTGAGCCGTTGTTTCTGATAAGTCCAGGGCTTTTGCTACTTGGAAAAGACTCAAACACCAGCCTGTGTTCGAAAATTCACACACTCGTTGCGAATTTACGTCAGTACGGGTCGAGAACGGCGTCCAGACTGAGGTTCGTCAGTCACCACTTCCTGGCCTTACGAAAGGCCTTGTGCGATTTTCCTATTTGCAAATAGTACAGAAACTTAGTCCCAAGCGCCTGTTGAAGCATTGCGAACGTTTGGGAAGGAAACCGGGAGCAAAATTTGTGATCTTTGCAATGCTTTGACGAACTTTTCATATCTCCTTGTCACGAATCACTGTATAGGGGTTACTGTTAAGGCCGATGGTGCCGCTCCGAAAGCTAGGAGCCAACTGATCTGCGTTGCACTGTAAAGCCAACAACCCCCACCACCGTCGCTGTCAAGCAGAACAAGCTGCAGGGTGTAGATGCATCAGTATAAAGTGAGGCTAATATATATATATATATATATATATATATATATATGTGTGTGTGTGTGTGTGTGTGTGTGTGTGTGTGTGTGTAGTTCTGCCCTTCCGCCAAAGAGCGATGTCCCACTTCCCTCGACCTAGAGTCATGGAACATCCCCCCCCCCAAAAAAAAAAGAGATACTCAGACCTTACCTTATCAAAACAGCCTCGTAAAAGTGTCCATGGTACACTCTGTGCTATCACCGCCTTCGGAGGCTTCGGTGATACATATTACTGTGAAACCCCTAAACCTGATGAAAGACGACATTCACTGGTGAATGTCATATCAACATTTACATGGCAAAGATAACAGCAAAAGACTGAATCTTTCCGATTAATTTCCGATGAATATATGTTGACATTCTTCTATTTTCATCCTTTAAAGTAACATTATGTAATACAATAGAATCGCTTGTGGTCAAATTTCAGAAATTGTGTTTCGTGATTTTTTTTTTCACCTGATCCATTAGCGTTCTTGGTGGTTCACAACACATATTTTTTCTGTATAAAAGAAAAACGTTTTTTTACTCAACAATACAGATAACAATACAGATACAGTATCCGGTTAAGAAAGCCCTATAAATTAACTTTCTGCAACCGTTCTCGATCTAAAATAGTGAAGTATATAAATTTTTATCAAACAGCAAAATATTGTACCTACGATAGAAGCGTATTCGCAGTGGTATAATTCTGTTGTTGAATGATAGCAATAAAACAATAGCGAAGAAAACGTGATTAAAATGTTTTTATTTGATTAAATAAAGCGTTTCGAAAGGAAAATTATTTGTGTAAGTAAAGTGAATGTCAGAAAACTTTGCTTAAAATTACACAACAATGACTTGTAGCGAATTAGTTCTGTCATTAGATAGTCTCGAATATTCTAATTTTTTAAGCATTATTTTCATGCGTTCTAATTGAACTAGAAACTTTGAAACAATTTCCACTTAGGAGAGAAATTGGACTTTTTGACTAGGGTAAAAATTGAAACCGTGCGAAGATTTTTTGCCGCTAAAACATTGCAATTTATGCAAAAATTGCACTTTAAAATAAGACAAATAAAAGTAAAAATCAAATTAAGAAATATAACCGTTTTGAGTTGAAACACATACCCATTGTCCTAGCAGACTTTGTGCCAAATTTCGTCACTGATATTAAAAAGGAAATGGTATTTAAAAAGGAAAGCTAAAAGGCTGAAATTATAACATGAAAATAAATCGATACCAGAAGAAAGACAAAATAAAGAGATAAATATAAAGAAAAATGCAAAAAGCTAAAAATGAGTTTAAAATTTTTTTAAAAAAGATAGAGAGAGAGAATCCCAAAATATGGCGGGCAACAAGGGAAAAAAATAAATAAATAAAATACTGGTGAGTCTTCGTTTCATTTTAATTCTTCAAACGTCAATTATTGACATTTTAACTAACTTCGATAGTTCGAATCAAGTTTACTAGTCGACCCGTGCGGAACTCCGCAAATCGTTTCATAAGTCATTTCGCTCTTTAAAAATTTTAAAGAAAGAACCTTATGAATAAGAACCGAAAAAAAGTAAACGGAAAAAAGTAAGCGCACAAGAGAAGGCATGTAATTTGAAGACATCAGTAACAAAACCTTGTTAAATACAATGTTTTGATAATTTGATCATCGCTCACCTTTTGGTTGCACGTATTTTCAATGCAAACATAAATGTCATTAAAGGTGTGGCTGAGTGACTCGTGAAAAAGCGGGAATTGTGCATGTGAAAAAACAGGTTGTGGCAAATACAGTTCTGCCCATGTTAGCATCTGACGGGAAAAAAAAAGAAACATTAAAGAGATATTTATTGGCACGGAACAAACTGGCGCTATTCTGATTAACAGCACGACTCTCCAATAAACCTAGCAATTGCGCCTTCCTTTTCAAAAGCTATTCATTGAAGAAATGCGTAATAAAAAACAGCAAAGAAATTTTTTGCCGAAAAAAAAGATAATGCATCTGTGTAAGAATAAGGAAGATCTCACGTAGCGATTGAAACAAACATTCTAGAGAAGTAATAAATTCGATTGAAAATAAGTGTTTTTATTTTTGAATATTGAACAATTTCCCATAGCAGGCTGCTTTAACCGTTACGGCTTAGCTGCCCGCACATGTTTTTCTTTTAATCGAACAATTAAAATTCAAAACCAAACCCATTTGAACTGAGTCCGTTTTTTAAGTGTAATTTTTCGAACATAGACAAAATGTATTTTTTTTCAGCCGAAAGCAAAGGAGTAGAAAATGATTTTCTTACTAATGAAGTTGATAATAATTTTAATGTTTTATATCGTATTCGAGCAAATAATTAAAGGTTTACTGAGTGAATTTCGTAGCTTCAATTTAGCGTAGTATTTTTTCATTTGTACAGAAGGACGAACACTGCTATTAGAAAAATCTACATTTCAGCGTCAACGAAAACGTTTTTCTGCACAAAAAGGATTCCCTTGAGGTAAATATAATACTTTTTAATGCTTACATTATGCTTAGTGTCTAGACGGAGTCAAAGCTTTTAAAAAAAGGAAGAACACCCTTCGATTAACAGTCAACTTAACTGAATGATAACTGTAGCCTGCATAAAGGAGTCAAAGCTTTTAAAAAAAAGGAAGAACACCCCTCGATTAACAGTCAATTTATTTGAATGATAACTGTAGCCTGCATAAAGGAGTCGAAACACCAAGTAGCATTCCCACTGCATTTATTTTGTTACCTGTGTTATCTGTTGTATGTTATGAGTACATGTAATGCGTAATATTAATGTAAATTTGCTATTATGTCGGACAGCCCGAGCTTGCTCGAAGTTCAGATACTTTATAGCCGAACGCTCTACCAAAAAAAAAAACGTATCAATTTAACCGAACAACTAAGTCCAAAAATTTTAAGCTTTATTTAAAAAAAAAAAAGAAAAAAAAACACAGGTTAATTTTAATTTTTTTTTCTTGCCGAAAGCGACGCAAAAAATTGGAAAATTATATTAGAACTTTGCTTTAAAAAAATAAAATTGCATAAGAACTACAGGCTGCATCAAGATTTTGCAACAGCAAAAGGGACCAATTTTGATCCAATCCAAATCCAATCCAAAAACTTGATTTTTAGACCGTAAGTCAATTTTTTGTCATTAGCCGGCCTGATAAGTTTTAAAATGAGGGAGGGGGGGATTCTTCAAGAGATAAGAAAGATCTCGCATACTGACAGAAAAAAAATGCATAGAAATAATATATAATATAATATATTGAAGAGAAGCGTTTTTATTTTTGAAAATTTTTACAATTTTTTATCGCAGGCTGCTTGAACCGTTTTGGCTTAGATGGCAGCAAGTGTTCATCATTTAACAGCACGGTTAAAATACAAAATAATTTGAACTAAGTTCTTTTTTAAGCGTAGCTTTTCGAATGTAGTAAAAATGTGATAGGCTATTTGTTTTTTTGTTTTTTTGCAAAAAGAAGAAAAATATATATTTTACCCATCAAATTGAGGTAGTAATTTTTTTATTTGTACAAAGAGTCAAAAACTCATTAGAAGAATATATTTCAATATACGATTTATTATTTTTTTCTGAACAAAAAACAATTCCATTGTAGTCTAAAATCTTAAACCTGATACTTATATTTTCGCTTAGATTATGCTTTATTTTTCTTACCGGAACCAAAGCTTTAAAAACAAACCTTACAATTAAGCTCCATGTTGCATCAAGTTTTCATAACAGCAAAGAGCGTTTCCATCTCGTTTATTCTATTCCCGCATAGTTGTTATTCATTGTAAACAAGTGTCCATGTAATGCGCGATATATCTTTGAGTTTTTGATGCAGATTGTTCGGACACGGGCCCGAACAATCATTCTCCTGATTACCAGTGGAACGCTCTGCCGATCGAGCTACTCAGCTCTGGCGGTCACCGTGCAAGTTAAAGTTATAAATTTAACCCGAAAACCTCATTCTGGTTCTTTAAAACAGGTTTTTTTTTTGACAGGAAAAAAACAATTTTTAGACCGTCGGTCTATTTTTCGTCAGTAACCTGCACGATAAGCTTTAAAATAAGGTGTAAATCAAAGAGATCGATCAAGAATTGAGGAAGATCTCGCGTAGAAACAAAAAACAGGCTACAGAAATAATATATAAGGATATTTCATAAGAAAAGCATATATTTCGATTAATCGAAAAAAACTTAAGTGTACTAGGATTTTTCGAACCGAAATCAGAAATTTTATGTGAAAATTTTGCTTGAATTTTAAACGAAAAAGAACAAAATTGAATTTAAAAAATGTTGCTTCTTTGTGCACATCTAGTGCCCAGTACATTTCGAATGACATAAGTTTCAAACACCTGTTGTTGTAATTGATCCCGAAAAAGGATAGGGAAAACTTTTTATTTTCACGTTATATTACAATTATTGTTATGTATCGCATCGGTAATCGCATCAGGTGCTTTAATAGTAAATTGACTGGAGTAATGGAGTCGAATGCAATGTCATTGAAAAAGAGTAAATAAAATTAATACAACGACGTATAAGAGAAACAGTTTAAATCCTGCTATAGCTTCTAAAAAAGTTCATCTCCCAACTTCTATTTTTTCTCTGCTACGTTTCAGAAAACAAATTTTGCTTTGCCTTCTTTTATAATTTGCTACCATTGTTCACCATACAATTTAAGCATTAGTTCATACTACTAGCGCAGCCAGAAATACTTTCTGGAGGTGATTTTTTGATCAAAAATACCTTTGGAGGTTTCTTTTCGGTGTAAAATACCTTCTGGAGGACCTTTTTTTAAAAAAATCAAAAATACCTTCTGGGGGGAGGGGTGATCAAAAATACCTTCTGAAGAGGATTTTTTTTTTTTTTTTTTGATCAAAAATACCTTCTGAAGGGGTTTTATGATCAAAACAGCCCTTTCATATGCATTAACTACTGTATTAGAATTTGCATTTATGTTACGATGTTCTGCCGAGCGTGCCGTGACGAACATTTTGTTTTTAGTAATTACTTTTCATTACATTATAAAATTAATTGAAATTTTTTTACTCAATTAGGATCAATAAATTTACTTAAGATTATGGTCAATCAAAAGAGGTCACGGGTGATGGGAAGGGTTCGGACCCTCTGGATCCTCCCCTTGTGTGTGCCACTGCACGCAAGTATGAAATCTTTGGTGCATGATTTGATGCAATGAGATTTTAGATTAAAAAGGAATGAAGCATAATCAACCACTTGAGAAGAAATAGGAATCACCAAAAAATGCAAAACCTAGCACATACAAATAACGCTCAGACTCGTTGCAGCTTGCAAGCAGACTCTGCTGAGTCTGCCTTTAGGAAGGGTCTAGCTAGCTTTTCCCTACGCAGGCCCCATGTCTCCTCGGATCTTGTTAATAGATCCAAGACTTTTGTCATCTAGTATAAATTTGTTAACAATTTAAATTTGTAAGCTTTTTTTTATTTTGGTTTCTGTTTTCCTTCTACTTACTTCTGTAAGCCTACTTTGTGGAACACGAGGAATTTTAATGTTTTTCAATAAAAAGAAAGCTTTATTGACACTATTTTTTTAATTGAATAAAATGAAGGATATATTTCGCTAACCAGATTAATCTGCATTAAAATGTCATCAAACATTCGTTTTAAACGCGAAAACATTGAGCGCAAGATTGATTATTGGATTTTACAAGAGATAACGATTTTACTTGTGATAAACTGAAGATGCAAAGCATTGGAATCTCTTTGTCTCTGTCGGATTTGAAGTTGTTTTTTTTTGTTAAATAATTTCGTTTCAAATTAGATCGCTTTAAAAAAAGAAGAAAGAAGATTTTAAACATTAGATGAGTTTTATATTCAAAAAATGATTCGAAAAAAAAAAAAAAACCAGTAAAATCTTTTACTTGTTGTTTTATCAAGCGAAATCTGATAATTTCCACAAAATGGCGTTCTGTTTCGGGAGCATTCTACACCCAAGAGTCACGATATTCAAGATTTCAATTAAGCAGCTGAAACCCTTTTCCATGGTAATGAATATTTTGCGCAATTTTTTCCACAAAGTGTCCCCTCCCCCGGAGTAATCCAGAAGTATTTGTAAGGGGGGTCAAGTTTCATTGGCCGGCGATATATCTCCTGCTTAAAAAAGCTCCTCACCCTCCCCCCCCCCATTGAGATTAAAACCCACTCAAATCAGGGGCTGGACTGAGTCCCGAAGGAGGGCGCCAACCTTGACCTCCAAAGGATGCAAAAAAAAAAAAAAAAAAATTAAAAAACCTTTCGAATTTTCAAAATTAATTTGAATTCTGAAATTTTGAATTCAAATTATGTTTTTTGCAATCACGAGTTGCGACAGGATCCTACTCATTGGTTACTACCCCATTCGCTTGTTTCTAGAAACGGTTCCTGTCCCTGCTCTTGGGTGGTTACGTGTGTATAGTTGTGTATGTGTAGGCTTGTGTGTGTGCGTAGACCTGTGAGTATGCACCGGACATCAAGGACGGTCAGATGAAAACAATTAGCAATCGTGATTGCTCAAAAAAAAAAAAGCGATGGTACACAGTTTTACGAGTTCAAAGAAAAGAAAAGAACCAAGTGAAGTCGCACAAGTTTGTGATAATAAATAATTTTAAAAAATATATTTTTTTTTAATTTAAAAATTATAAAAAGGTGTTCAGGCCTGAGGGTACATCGAACCGCGGGCCGATAGGCCGGCGGGAAAGTCCGCCCTGATTCAAATCCCCCCCTCGCAAGAATTTTTCAATGATTAAGCTCATAGAGATGATTGTGCTTTTGGAAACGAACTAAAAAAACTGAAAATAGCAATAGCCCATTTAAAGGAACCCACTCAATCCTTTGAACTGTGACGCGCTGAAGAGAAGACATATCTTACAGAACGAAGTAAAAAATAGATTACCATTGATTCCATGTACTATTTTTTGGATCTGAAAACTTAAAGATTGGTAATAATCATAATAAAATTCTTTTCACAGGGGGGTCAGCTGACCCTTTGACCCTCCCCTGAATCCGCCCCTGCCCCCCCCCCCCCTCCTGGATTATTACCGATTTGGCTTTCCTTCCATTTTTGTGTTACGTCAGCGAAATTGTATCGAAGTTATCTTATAGGTTAATTTTTTCCTGGTAACTTTTGAATCGAAGGATTATCCGTAAAAGAGTTAAAGTTAAAATTATTACTCCCCCGTTCACTCTATGGACCAATTTCAACTCTTTTATTAATCACTAAGACCCTCTTAAGAGAAATACTGATTTAAACCAATTTCTTGGAGAAATTGGAGCACGAAATTCCGCTCAGGATCTAGAAATTATCCCTCAACATCCTTAGACAAGTTAAAAGCAGGACACAAGCTGCAAGAGAATGCGCTGATGAGGGGAAGATGGGGAGCACGGATATCGAGAAGAACAAGGCGATCACAAGGGAGAATGAAAGCACCAAGTGGCCTTCCGTAAATCTTCCTTCAGACGTTAGCGGAGAAAGCTAAGATTTATCTGTGTTTCCAGGACAGAAATAAAGAGAACGCTTGCTTTTACTGAAGGTGGTAAAGCTAAATGACAGCCGAGTCTTTTCGGGAGGAACATTAATTTGGAATGAAACGTTTGCCCAAGAATGAATGATACGCGTGTCTTGAAGTTAAAAGGAGTAATTTTTAGTTATGAATTACGCGTGTTAGTGACGACAGTATAATACAGTGGAAATGGAAATAGGAGAAGAGTGGATACAGTGAGATGGAAAAATCCAATCACATTTTTTATTATTTAAAAACATTGAAATCATTTTTTTTTATAATATGTGTTACTGTACTAGTATATAAAAGTTGGTTTAGAAAAATCTACAAATTCACACAAAAGAAAAAGAAAATAAAAACGAAATGCAATTGTGTATCACTGTTCCCCTAGTGAGTGGGAATACAGTGAGACACACATTTATCGAGCTAACGAACATTGAAAGCATCAAGATCGACCTGAAAACGTATGGTTACTTGTTGCCGTTTGGTTTTACTTTGGGTTACAGGATTGATTAAGTCACATTTCAAACAAAAAAAAATGTCAGAATCGGGTTTTCCGTTTAAGGGCTACGACGCACGTGATAAAATTAGCGGGTCCCATATGACCCAAGGGCCGTAGGTTGGACAAACCTAGCTTTAAAAAAAACTATCGATAAAGTTCCTTTCAAACAATGAAACAAATATCAAAACCGGTTCATCCGTTAAGTATCAATGGTTAAAATAAAATAAAATGAAATTGGAGCTGCGATACCAAACACACACACACACACACACGTCGCATTTATAATCCAATTCCTTTTGCGTCGGGGTTAAAAACTGAAGTTACCTAGATTAAATACGAAATCTAAATAAATACGCCATATAATTTATATAAAATCTAGCAAATACATCTATATTACTTCAAAATTCCTACTACCTTTTTTCAGTTAAAAACAAAATAATTGAAGGTTAAATACAAGTAATTGCATTAATTATTCAAATATTTTTGAGTTAAATTATCAATTAATCAAATGTTGGAAGTAACTTCGTGTCTTTTACGGACAATATAAACACATATGTTCCATAAAATTATACAAAATCTACTGAATCAATTTTGACCAAACTTGACGCACATGTCAATTATGCGTTGACATTTAACAGTCAAATATAGGAAAAACCCCCGTATTATACAGCAAAGCAGATGGTCTTAAAAAGTTTTAATCATTTTCTTCGTCAAAAATTGATTCATTAGAAATATTTTTGGACAAACTGATTTCGTAGGCCAATGCTTATTAATTTTCAACATTTACAATCAAAATATGATTTCGTTGTTTATATTTAGCGGTTTTTTTTTTTTTTTTTTTTTTTTTTTTTTTGAGATTTAACGATTTTTTTTTTTTTTACACAAGGTTTTTATTTCTTAGAAGTTTTGTATTTAAACAATTTAGGCATTAAATTATCCTTCCTGTCATGATTAATGTATCAGATAATGTTGCCCAAAGCAATCGATATTGTGCAAGAGCATAATATTTTGAAGTAAAATATATATGTTAATAATATTAAGCCGGAATGTCGAAACAGTAATACAACTAAATTAACTGCACGTCTTAAATCAGAAATATCCCAAAAAACTATAAGCCCTTGTTGGCAAAGGCCAACATTGTTTGCTTAAATGTTATAAGATGCATTTTTTAACCTTTTATTTTTTTTTCGGTGTAAGTGTTTTCAATACCGTAAGGGTTTTTTCTGATCGAGATAGAATTTTGAAATTTTTGTAGATGTTTTCACAGATGCATTGTGCAAAATTTAGTATGTGTTTGTATCAAAATATTGTAATTAGTTTTTTAAAAATATTAAAATTAATATTTTATTTATTTTTTACTTTGAAGTTTATTAGTGAAATATCTAGTTAAAACTTTACATACGATAAAATATTTAATTCTATTTTAACATTTTATCAATTACTCAAAGATTAAAAATCACATTAAATCATTTCAAAAGTTAAAAAGCATGCATTTTGTTAGAATTTTAAAAACTTCAATATTTTGTTACTTTTTAAGGCACAAAATTTAGAAAAGTGGCTAAGCAAACTCTTTATCCCCCCACCCCCTCAACATCATTTTACTATTACGATCTAAAAATAGATCATTCGGTTAAAAAATTTTACTTCCCTACCTTTATATATTTTTTTATAAAAAGAGTAGTGTTTAACTTTTAGAAGACGTTCTTCCAAACTCTTAATCACATGCCGAACATCCAGTATATTCCTCCGCCATAAGCACAAATTTTCAATTTTTGGTTTTATGGCGGTATTGCATAACGGATTTTGAAATAAAATCGCAACAATATTAATAGTTTTTTTATCCATGTATATCAAATCAGTTATGGCTGTATTTCATTTCAAAGTCCAAAATGTTAGCACAGCAATACCTCCATAAAATCAGAAGTTAAAAATTTGCTCTAAGAGTGTATGAAACAGGGTGTACAATGACTCTTAATTCTATTAGCAAATTTGCACCAAAACTTTTTTTTTTCACAAAAATTACTTAAAAACAATTTTTTAAATAAAGGTTCATAGAAATTGAAAATAACATTCTTTGTATTGAATTTAGAATCTTCATTATTGTTTTTTACAGTTATCTACATTATTTCGTGAAAAAAAATTTCTTTCTTTTTTTTTTTGTTAAAGGCTGATTTTCCACTATGGTATAAAAAATCCTGTCTGTGGATCTCGTTCTTCTTTTCTCTTTTGTAAGAAGGGAATAAAATGGCGTGAGCATATCAGTACTAATTGAAAACAGAGGTTGATGCTAAATTCAAATTCCTCACTTTTTTTCGAGTACTATCGGAGAATCCTTTGAAAACCATGACAACCGGTGAGATTGCCCTTTTTTTTGGCGGAGCATTTATCAAGAAACTGTCAACAAGAAAATAAAATGTCTGACATTTGCATAGTGAAAAAAACTGTTGATTCAAGAAAACTGCCATTTCTCAGTCGTCGAGGAAACGGTAATTAGCAGCAGCTATGTATTTCCATCGTTGCATACTAACTGAATTAACGCTACTAAAAAAGTCTTTTTGCTATTAATTAGCATCTGCTTTTAAATGTTTTCTTTCGAGTAATTGACTGAGATTCACAAATTTTATCTGCCTTTAATGCGTATAGCGAATGCATAATGTATTCAAGGAAATTCGCTTTTTTTCTGAACTTCAGTCATTGAAGAAATGTAATTTTTTTTCGTTTTTTCCCGCCAAAAACTTTCGGTGTCGTTGCTGAAGATTTAATTTAGAAAAACTGCAATTTCTCAAAATGCTACACAGGAAAGTTTCTGACTATGATTTTACTGTTATAATAACTCATTGAGTTTTTTTTTTAAGCATACATCTAACTTTTAATGAACTAGAGAGAGTTTTATGTTCCATAAAATTTTGCTCAATGTAGTCCAGATCACTATTTTCGTTTGTTAATTGTGCCACACTATCATATAATTGAATATGGTCAACTTGGGTAAAAGGAAACGAAATCTTTAATTACACTTATGGTAAGTTTGGATTCTAAACTAATGGCGAAATAAGAGTAGGCAGCATAAAAAATGCATTCTGGGAGTTCCACATATTTCTAAACAGTAGTGTGGGCATCGCCATTGTTATAAAATGACACTGAGAAAAAGTTGCTTTTTAAATTTTGGTGATCTTATATTTTCCTCTCCAGCAAGTCTACACATTCAACTTGTTTTATTCGCCAAAATGTTACTAGAACTTTTAGTTATGAAATTCACACCCCCCGCTATTTCTTATGAACAATTTAGGTGCTTCTGTTGACAACATACATGCGGTGCTATGGGGTGAATGGAAATGGCTAATTTTTTAATTACCTCTTTTCTTTTTTTTTGGAAGATTAAATTTTGAAGTAGGGGAAGACCGCCTATATTGGACCCCCTAAGAACAAGAGGCCCGTATCGCTAAATGTGAAGCAAAACAAAAATGAAAAGTAGGGCATCTGAAGACAAATTTAATTTAGAACCACAATAGGTATTTACATTTTCTGTAAATATGACGATATTTTTTTTTTTTTAAATAATTTTGACAAAGTTGCAAAAGTCCAATTTGGGAATATATACGCTTATATTGAACCATTCGCTTCCTAAATTGGACCGTAACAGTAAATGATATAATAACTTGCATTTGAACTCTACAGCCGTTTTGCAGGATTTGCAATAGAATTTCTTTTGCTTTGGACTAACTTGGCGCAGTGTTGATGACCCCTCTTCATACACTAAATCATGCTTTACATTTCCTCTCTGTGGCAAATATTCCAAGTCCAGTTGTTTTGTGCGGTTTTCGCTCCTTCTTTTGTGGTCTTTTTTGTTCTGTGTCCTTTTTCTGTGGCGATGACGTTAGAACGTTTGCCGAAGTAGGTTTCCTTCTTCTGCCTTCCATTTTTTATGCAAAGGTAATATGTGTGCCACCTTAACACAATCATCAATAGAACCGACGATCATAACTTGAAGAGAACTAACCACTGATTCCTGGGAACTTGTACTAATATTATTAATAACTTTAAAAAAAAAGGAATTTTATCTAACAAAACTGAAATTGAAGCTTCTGGCTAAAAAGAAAAGAAGAAAAAAAAAATCTATTTTATGAGGTTGAAGCTTCTAAGCAACTTACTCAATAAAAACCAATGTGAATGCTTTAATAAGCCTTATAATTTATATTTTAAGTAATCCTAAATGCGCATTTAAATGTCACACTAAATTATTTTCAATAAGAAAATTAAAAAATTTCTTTGAATTTCATGATCTTAAACTGGACTACCGGCCCTTGTAATTAATAAAATAACCAGTTAGCAAACAATGTTAAAAAAACACAAATTTCAGTCAAATTGAAAAACTATATTTAACAAAACTGAAATTGAATCTTATTGGATAAACACCTAGTTTTATGGGTGGCTGCCTCTAGAAAGTGTGTTTGAAAAAAAAAAAATCAAAATGAATTTCTACAAAATGTGCTAAAATTGTAAAGTATGCTCAAATTAATCCTAACTACGTTATTAAATTGCACTAATCACTTATTTTTTAACGTGAAAAGTAAAAAGGCTTGCTTAATTACATATTCTTAAATTGAACCACCGGTCTGATATAGGAAAATTTTTTCGGTCCAATAAAGGAAAACACGCCATTTTGTATTCTTTTACTTATTCCTTGTCAACAAGTTTACCAATCCTGCATGTAAATACATTGCTGTAATCCCCCATTAAACACTGTTTAACATACTATAAAAGCAATTTTCTCAGTTCACAAATTTTAGTATTATTCTACTAGATACAAGTTCTCAAAATAAGATCGAACACGTTTTCAACACAAATCACACCGTAACTCAAACTATGCAGATCGAAATGTGACGAAACTTCATCCTCAAAGGTTTCAGACACAAATCTTCGTATTTCCACCGGCAGAGTGTAGCACAGTACTCTACGCTAGATTTTAAGCCCCCGGTCCTATTTAAGCAGTGGTTTAATATAAGCGGTCTTCCCTTAAATTAAACGTCTGTGTGTATTTTGTTTGAATTCAGCGCACAATTTAATTTACTGCTTGATTTCGCTTTTAAACTGATTTCAGAATACATTTGGAAGATTTAGCGGGTCGCATGCGACCTTACACCACAGATTAAGTATTGTTGTTGTACAACTTCCTAAGCTTCTAAACTGATTGAGTATATTGCGATTATCTTACTACATCAAAACTATGTGAAAATAATCAATTTTTCCATATCCAGTTATTCTCAGAGAGTGTAGTTTTGGAAACAATGAACATTATTTCTCAATTCACCCAAGAACAACAATCAGAAAGCTGAAACATTGAAATTATGTTTCCATTTACCCCCACTGACCGTACTTAGTAGCATTTTCAAAAATTTGGTTCCCAAGTCCCAAATTGGTTCTAACCTCTATGAATGGTAGCTGCTATTTCTTATTATAATGGTGTTAGTACCAACAACATAATTCAGTAACACTAAAATAAATATTCTTATGACATTTTACTAGGTGTTTGAATGGAAATTTTAGCTAAATTAATACAAATCAAAGTTTTTTTTTTTTTTCAAATAAAAACGTGTATCAAGAACACTTTGAAGGCAATTTGAAGATAAAAAATAATAGGAGCCACAAGTATTTTAGGCAACTATGCACGCAAAGCACAAATGTGCATAAATTATTTTCATACATTTTTTGTGAGGCGTAATTTTAAGTAATCACTCGATGCGACACGTGAGGTGACCTAGGGAAATAATCATAAATTGGCAATAATTTTGACTATCTGAATAACAACAGTGGGACACGCACGATAAAACGCACAGAGAGATTTGTTTATACTTATTTAAACCACAACAAACACCACCGTACCTTTGATGAGAGTTACAGAGGCATCTAACAGTGGCCTATTAAAACTTTACAATACTATCTTTCATTCAAGCTCACACAGAGCTGTGTGATCAATAATCCTAAATCGATAACTGTATGAAACCGTATGTTCCTGTATGAAATATACGTCGTGCAATTCCCGAAATACATTTTGGATGATTTTAAAATAATTGTTAAAACATGGTAAATCACTGACACTTTAAAAAGTAGATTGTCAAATCATGGTAAGTCAATTACCATGCTTTTTAACTTTTTTTTTGAAGCATACAAAATGTATTTTGAGAATTCAACTATACAATTAAATTAAGATTAAAAAATACATTAATCCCAGGGAAAAAGATTTTTGTACACTGTATATTCCGTGTTGAATGTCACAAAATACATACTGATTAGCTTCTGAAATGTCCAGTCAATGCAATGTTTATGACTTTGGTCATTTAGCAACAACTGCTAAGAAATGTTTATTTATCCTCATTTTTTTTTCTTTTTTGCTATTACTTGTGTTCAATGCTAAGAAATTTCAAAACCACAACGAAGCAAATGAGAAATTCATATAAGTATTACTCAAAAAGTATTTGCAAAAAATTTATTTACTTGTGTAAATTAGTGGAACGTTTTTTTTTTATGGAAAACCAAGAGAAAATATGGTTTATTTATCATTTTTACAGGAAAATTTTAATTGAAATTGCTAAAAGGAATAGTTACTTATTTTCGGAAGAAAATAAGTTCATAAATAAATAAACGGTAAAAAATAAAAGTTTTAAGAGGCTTTAAAGAACATCAAATTGTATTTGCTCCGTCGATGATGAAACCAAAGCATTGCTGCAAATGCCTGCTTTTCATTTGAAGAAAAATTATCCGTCTGTAAAACTTATAACAAAGTGTTGGAAACATTTTAGTAATTGGCATGTAATTTTCCATTAGTTTCTTTTTTTTTTACACTCTATGGAAGCATTTACTATAAAAGAACAACAAATACGTCTGTGATGTAGAATAACATTGCTGAAAGCTCTAGCAAACTGTTATTTGATTGAATCTAAATGCTTAGGTCAATATTTATAGCTGCTGTCTTAACGGTAAACAATGGGCAATTGTTCATGAGGGTGGCATGCATTGTCTTTGACTTCACTGATGTCAAAATAGCTCAACAAGGAACTGGCTCGTATGAAAGATTCATTATGCCTCTCTTTCTTGGAATCCAGTATTTTTGATGATTTTTTAATAAATAAGTGCGTGACAACAAAGCAAAGCGTCGATGAAAATGGCTTTTAAACAGTTGTTGAATTGGTGCATCAGAACACGGAATTGGTATTTCAAGACTGCAGACAAGAGTGACTTGTTCATCATCAAGAGATCCTTTGTCTCACTGAAACTGTCTTCTTTTACAGCCGCAGAATGAAAATTTCGCCCCAGGTGCTGAAATACTTCTCACGCATCTCTTCACTCGAAAAATATTCGCTAAGCTTTTCACCCAATAAGAAGTTTGACTCGTCCCAGAATAAACTGGGACAGCAGCCAGTGAGGTGAATAATGAAGATGAAGTTGGGATGGGCCTTCACTCCCAATGGCTTCCCAAAATAACTCTTCAGCTACGAACAGGCCTTTGTTTCTTTTCTTCCTTTTTTTCCCACAGAAACACATAAACTTTATTTAACGTCTTGTCTTTTGGGACCGACAACGTGTTGCTGAGGAATGATCGTTAGTCAACTTTGCTCGCTGAGTCGACGAGTTCATAAATTCCAGTTTTGTTGTTTATTTTAATGGTATTGTGGCTGGGGTAACAGTTAATGACTTTAAGTAATCGTGGCGGTTCGGATACATGGAAAGACTCCAAAGTTAACGGATAACTTAGCCTCCCATCAACATATTTTGACACGAGCTGAGCTGCCAGGGGGGGGGGAGCGTCACTTTAAAGAGATGTCTCTATTTCCGGTCCAGAATTACTTTATAAAAATACTCAGCTTATCGCGCGACACAAACCTGGCTTACTAACTTGAAAAAAGAGGAAAAGGAAAACATTAACACAGGGAGTAAAGATCTTTATTTATATTAATGTTTCCTTTTTTCGCGACTGACAATTATATGCTTCTTTAACAAAATGGAATTTAGAGGAATGATTTGTAAGTTACAGAAACGAAGCGAAAATTCCTTCATCGACAAATTGTGCGAAATTCTAACTAATTGCTGGTACTTTAGTGCTAGAGCTGCGTCTAATGAATGCAATTTAAGTTGCTATTTTAAATGTAGAGATCTGATTAAAGACTGTCAAGAGAAGTTAGAAAAAAATTTTAGAAAAAAAAGGTAAAATTTAAAATAAAAAATGTGAATTCGAATATGCTATGAATGCCTTTTGTAGATACATTAACTATCATTAATAACACTTAAAGTATTAATAAATATTAAAATTAAGTTAGAATCTATGAAAACTATAGTATACTCCAGGCGCCTCTTCATTTCAGCCAAAGTTACTTTTTTGTGAAAGAAATGAGTAACTAAAACAAAAATTTAAACTACGAGTAGATAAAGACATAGTTCAGAAAAATAAAAAAATATATTTTTTAAAATTCATTTTGCATTGCGTGTCGTTAAAACTTCAGAGTCCTAATTATTTTTGTGTGACAAAGTAGTCTATACCCCCGGGTGACAAATCTTTAACAGGTTTTATACCAATTTTCAGCTTTAAAGAACTAATAAAACTCGTATTAGTGTGCAAAATATTATTTCTTTTTTTTCCCCGATCTTGATTTTTTTAAATTCCAATCGATAGAAGATAAAATTTAATCAGTATATAACTTCTCTATAGATCTAGATGAGTTTTAAAGATTCAGCAACTTTTTTTTTTCGAACTTAAACTTTTATATTTTTAACTTAAAAGAAGATGGCAGTATGAAAAATTCTTTAACCACAATCATTGATAAGATTGATATGATCCATCACAAAAGAAGAGCTGCTAAATGTTAGCTTTAATGAGTGCAGTAACTATATTTCTAATGCCATGAAATCAAAGATGGCAAAATATCTAGAAAATAATAATTAATATAATTACTTTTTGATGCTTATTTTTTTTTTTTTTTTGCTTGTTCTTTTACGATTTTCATTCTGTATTTTATATATTTGCATTTGCCTGTGTAAAAAAATAATAACTTTGTGGTCTCGGATCTTGCAGAATCCAGCTTATTTCTGTCTGACATATTATAGCCAAAGAATGGAGCCATTTGAATACTTCTGAAGCGGGAGAACTTCACTCATTTCTTCCAAGCATTGAAACATGTAATATTTTACATAAATTCTCAGTATATGTCTCACACCTCTTATTAGCAGTTAAAACTTAAAGTCAAGTGTACAATTATAGTAAATTTGTTATTAATTTTCATTTTATAACTGAAGATGTAAAATTACAAAATAAAATGTTACTTTCAATGCATTATAAATATTCTCAAAGTATAAATTTGTTCAACTACGTATTTTTACTTTAACTCAGAAACTTTTTGCTCTAGATTCTCGACAACGAAATGAAAGCCAAGTGCCTACATTGACCATATTAGTGGTTGTTCCAGACCGCCCAGTCTAGATTGGGAGAGAATAAGGTAACAGAAAGGATGATGTAGATAAAAGTAAGTCAATTTAATGTAGAAAAATAAGTATTCTGAGTTTTTCTGATACAGGACGAAATCATACTTTTCTAAGTAGGGGAATGTGGGGCAAAACGAAATAGTTAAGATAACTTAGGTTTTTCAAAATGAACAAATTGGAAACTTCTTCTGAAAATTACGGTATATTAAAATAGAACTATTTATTTTTTATAAAAACTTGCATCGAAACATGAATTTTTATTTTCGGAAATGAATTTCGACCTCTAAACAAATATGGAAATTTCTCACTTATTTTTTTCATGGGGCAAAGTGAAAAATAAAATATTTTTCTAATTGAATATTTTCTACTCGATTATTAAAGATATTTTTTATCAAATAAATGAGTAAATAAAAGAATGAATGAATAAATGAAATGAAAATGTACCAATAGACGAATAAATAAATAAGTTAATAAATGAGAAAAAATAAATCAGTTGATAAAATAGTGAATGAATAAGAAACTGAATGAATGAAGGAATGAATACGGGAATCATTAGATGAAGGAATGTAAATAAAATAATTGCGTAAGTATTTCGTAAAAGATTGAATAAGTAAATGAAATGAACTAGTTCACTTTGCCCCATCTGCTTTGCCCCGTATGCACTTGACATACTGTACAAAGCATTTAAAATACAAATAAGCTTAATATTAAACAAATAAATACTGCACTGAATGTTAGTAGGTCTCAATTAATATTTCAAATGTTAATAACAAGAAATTTGCCCTTTTGCAATAACAAAAATAAATTTGGACTTACAACAAAATATTACAATATGAGTATCCAATTTTGAAAATCGCTTGTATTATAATACTTTTTTATTTTCAGTGGTTATTTCTCAGTGACTGGAATAGACTAAATATTTCACCATTTCACTTTGCCTCACATTCTCCTATTACAACTATTTAACTTATGTACATTTCCATTTTAAAGTGTTGTGGAACTATTTAAAAAAATAAAACAATGAAGTATCCTTTTGAACAATTTCTACCTGTGTTTTTAAATTTCATTTTATCTATTGATTTTCAGAATTTATTGATTGATTTTTTTGTGCGATTTTTTATTTACCAATCTCCTAAACTTAAAGTTTTATGAACATCTTTATTTTTAAACATTTTTACTCTTTTACTTGCTTTTTATTAAAAAACCATTTTCCCCTATTTTTGGCGGTTTCCAATAAGAAGTTTTTAAAATTGTGTTAGAAATATAAATGCTTTTGCAAAAAGAAAAGAACCCTTAATAAACGGTTGAAATAAATAAATGAAACAAGGTAATATAAATAATACAACCCTTGTTAAAAGTTAACTTAATATCATTTTCCATAATTGTAAAAAAAGTGATTGTGTAATGGTATATATCGTTTATTTAAATACTGGAATTAATAGTTTTTATACCAACTAATCACTTTTGTTTTAGTAGAAAATTTTCAAAATTGAAGGACAAGCCTCAGATTTTAATGCACAACGATATTCTTTTATAATTAAGAGCTTCAAAATATGAATCAGTTGTAAATGTAAATATGTGATTTCCAAAAACGTGTAACAAATACGCTTTCAGTCTATCGACGTTAACGCGAAATAAAACGTGTTTGAATGTGTTTTTTTTTTCTTCTTATTTACCAGATAATCGCCTGCTATACAATCCAATCAATTCTGTACGTAAAATCGAATATGCTGCATGAAGGATGTGATTAAGAGTGTTTCCGTATTTGGAACAAACTCTTGTATTTGTCTGAAAATTATTTTACGTAAGTTTGTTTTTGTGCAAGGAGAGTTCTGTGCAGATATGTTTCATCCAGTAAGAGTTATTACTTACCCTCTTTGAAACGCAACTCTTGCGTGCAAAATTAACAAGGATTATCATCTCTTTTGATGTTCATGATTGATTTACCCGATTTCAATGAAATATTAATAATTTTAACTAAAAATGACATTTTACCTCTTTTTTTGCGCTAAATGCCTAAATTACTGATGAGTTGCTTCTTGTCTGTCAACAATTGATAGTATACAAGTTATAGCGTTCAATACATATTATATGACACATTTTCTGACTGCAACGTTCTCGCTCCAGCTTTCGTACTATTAACGTCTACAGAGGAAAGGGCTATCATTTGTTTAAGCAAAAAATTTGATAAAGATTCAAGTTTAGACATTAGGATGAACAACTTCAATATTTTCTGAGATTTGTGATGTAATTTCTCGTTAAGTACTTTTATATTCTTGAATGTTTACTTAATGAAACCACTAATAATTTAAAGAACGGTTGTGAGCTTTAAAAAGAAATCTCAATCACTTATTCCTGCCATTTAATTGGATGGTTGACTAGAAGACCAGTCATGCGAGAGTTTACCCTCTGGAGGAGCGCCAAAACTGTCTTTAAATGTGTAGAGGAGAATGGTGGAATTATTACACCGAAGTGTAATAATTTTACTCTTAAAAGTAAAAAAAAGGGGGGAAATAATAGAAATTAGCATGTTTTGGACATGGTCACTACAGCCAGGGACGGATACAGACTGCCATGTTAGAGGATGGGGGTTAAACTGAAGAATTGCCCCTCTCCCCTATCCCCCCAACCTACCGCTTTGGATTCGAAAAATTTCTGAAACTGCTTGGAAGTCAATAAAAAGCACCAAATCTACCAGAAATAATGAACCTTACAGAGAATGAACGTTAAAAATTAATGTCATAAGCAATGAAAAGAAGTAGAATTTCAAATATATTTACTTTCAAAAGTAATTAGCGAATTGAAAATATTACTGGAATCCTTTACATTTAGTTCATAAAGTGTTTGAATACAATGTAGAGAGAAAATATTAGCGGGGGGGGGGGGGTCATGACCCTCCCCTTGTATCCGCCCCTGACCTTAGCAATATTTTCATAACTGAAGACGGAACTGTAAAAAACGTTATAAAAATGATCATCCTGCACAAGAATGTAGCTTCATCTGCTTTGAGGACTGCGTTGTACTGATGCAAGGAGAAAAAAAAAGAATATGAAAAGCCGTAAATCCCCTCCGAGTGTATAAAAAGTACCGCTCCCATAAAGAGAAGACTTATACCTTCAGACATTGTACAGAGACAAATAGAGCTGTTTAAAAAGCCAAACAACTCTAAGAGATATTATGAAATATAGGGACAAAGACTAATGGCACATGCGTGCCATTCCAGGGTTTGGGCACAGCTGCTAGGCGCTAATCATCGCAACCAGGTGCGGTATTTCGCGAGCTAACGGCGCCTGCGCTAGAAGGATACACCGTTGATGTTTGGGTTGGATGTGGAGTAACTTTCCAACTTTCTTTTTCTCGTCTAATCTTTTTTCCCCCCGATGGGGATCTTTCGACAAATCGTTGACGGATTTAGTAAACGTTTTTCCGTGGAAGCCGTTTGTCATATGTATTTAAGAGTGGAAGTTTTTACCCTGCTTCAATGGTATATTTTTGCTTGCCCGTAGTGAGAGAGTGATTTTGGAAGATTAATCTGGTAGACTATAAATGCAAGCAAAGTAGGCTTGTAGAGCTGCTAAGAATTTTAGTTAGAAATTAAAAGTGAAATCGTTAACCGTACTGAAAACACCATTAAAATTATAACGATGCATTTATAGATGCTGCTCAAATTCCCAAAAATACACATAAATATCAAATTATGCACGTGAGTACACACAAATGAAGAAAGCATTCAAATTTAATGGTGATAATGTACAGTATTTTATAGAGTTATCAATTAAAAACTCACTAAGTCATTCATTGATAACTATTTTTTAAATTTTGATTCATTTTTGAAACATTTTGGAGAGTTTTTCTAATTGTGATCACTTTATGGTCCTTATCATTGCCAAAACTTTTTTTACATCAATTTTTTTAGTCCTTTTCACCGTTATAGTTATCGAATTTTGTGGTCCCCGATTCAGCATAATGCTAGTAAATATATGTAGTCAGCCAACGGATTTAAGTAATAAAAATACTCAATGCGTCAGTAAAAAGAGAAATAAATTAATTTCTTTTAGCTTCGTCAAACGTTTGAGTACGAGTCAACACGGGGGCGTCCCGATGGGAATGTCACAGTGAGCTTCTAAAATTTCCTTATTCGGCAAATTTTGTCTGACGATTTTGCAACATTTTCCTCATTCGGCGAAATTTGGAGTTTTATGCGGCAAAAGTTGGAGTTCCATTCGGCAAATGGAGAATTTCCTCCCTCCCAAAATTTTAAGTTCGGGACCCCCAAAATTTTAAGTAAGACCCCTGCAAGCCAGGAGCATCAATCAGTGAAAAAGGTTCCGCACATACGTGGTCTAATAAAGCCCAAAGACAAGATACCTATTAAACAAGGCAGTATGCCTCCTATAGCTAAAGGACTCTGAAGATTATAAGGAAGAATGCCTCGAAACCAGTTTTTTGCAAATGAAGAAATGCAAATTGAATTACACGTGCTCAAGCATTGTTTTAAATTTTGATTTGAAAAAGAAAAGAAAAATGACACTGCAACTAAAAATAACCTCTAAATGAAAGTGTCAAAAGTAATTGAAAGAAACATAATATTCTCGAGATTTTTAAATAAAGTTTAAATACATAACTTATAACTAGCTGGTGTTCCTAGAGGTGCAAAGGTTTCAAACGCAACTTATTAATACAATATGCCTAAGCGACCAAAATATTCAGGAAAAGTGAAGAAAAGAAAGATCTATGCTGATTACATTTTGAAAAAATTACGGTAAGTAATTTTTGCATGACAAAACATGTAACAGAGATGTGCCAGCTGAAACCCACTTTTGGAGCAATCTCCGGCACAGGAAAATTGTGACTTTGGAGGCAGCTTCGCTCAGGAAAATAGTGACTTTGGAGCAGCTTGACTCAGGAAAATAGTGAACTAGGAGCAGTTTAGCTCAACAAAAAGTATTTTTTGAAGTAAGGAACTACTACACACACACCATTATATATATATATATGTATATATATATAATATATATATATATATATATATATATATATATATATATATAAATATATATATATAATATATATATATATATATATATATATATATATATATATATATATATATATATATATATATATTTATTAGGGTGTCCCAAAAAAATGAAAGTCGTTTTTTTTTTAAACGCATACCCTCTTATTTTTTTCTTTTTATATCAAAACCGTTGTAAAAATTTCATGCAATTTGAAGCACGGTAACCCGTGCCGACTTGCGCCTAAAGGGCCTAAACGTGTAAATACCACGTGTATTCATAAGCAAGCGAACGCTGGCGACGCGATACTTTGAGAAGCTTATAACAGCTGTAAATAGCGCACAGAAAACAAATGAAAGCAGAAAACATATGTTCTGGGGGGGAGGGGGGGGGGGCTATCCGTGGCAATTTTCAAACCGTCAAACATGTCAGTACGAATACATTCTGGTCAGCGAGCGCAGTATAGTCCTTCCATAGGGAACGAATCATGGCAGTGGAATTGCAAAGTTTGAAAAAAGAGATATTTTTAATAGGAGTCGTATAACACCAAACTACGGGCTTGAAATTTCCCTCAAACGAACAAGTTCTGGTCCTGTTTTGTTTTATAACATTCGAGAAGTAAATTTAACCATCAGTGAAAGCGCAAATCTCGCTATTCGGGAATGCATTATCTTTTGGGGAGAAAGGCACGCATTCCCACCAAAATCGTTGCCAAATTGTGTGAATAAACTTAAAAACCTGAATCAAATTTGAAGAGACTTACAAAAAAATGCAAAGAAACTGCAAGTAGTATTCAGGCAGCGCCAACAAGACTTTAAGAGTAATTTTAAACAATTTATTCAATATTGCACACGCTGATGCACTTCGTTTAATCAAAATAGAGGAAGTTGGGATTTTCTTGCAACTTTAAAGAGAGCCCGACCGACGTGGTCACTTTAGGTGGAGTGGATAAAAAACTGGCCGACAAAGAGGAAAGGGCTCGACTTTGAGCTGTCCAAGAAGAAAACAGGCGCATTAAATACGATTCCGCTTTCAACATCCTTGGAATTGTATGAACCTGTACAAGAAGATTCCTCTTCGAGCTCTAGTGAAAATATGAATTCAGAAAATTTCCCTGAAACATATAAATCAGTACCTAGAACAAGTTTATCAGAACCTGGAACAAGTATATTAGAACCTGGAACAAGTATATCAGAACCTGGAACAAGCATTCCAGAACCTGGAACAAGTATTCCAGAACCTGGAACAAGTATTATCAGAACCTGGAACAAGTAAATATGTAAGGAGGAGCGATTTTATTACTTCAAAGTCAGTTGCTGCATTGGACAGGTGTCCAAGTATACTAGATTATGCGTTTATTCTTGAAGCTACTTATTGATGCACTTGGTTGTAACATTGATGAATTTCCCATAAGTAAATCTTCAATTCAAAGAATTCGAACTGAAAAGTGGAAGGAGCACGAGAAAAGAATAAAAATTGGTTTTTCAGTACGAGGTACCATCTGTAGTGAATTTACCCTGGGATATGAAACTGTTGCTTGCTTTGAGTGCTCAAAAATCAAAAGAATATCGCTTATATATAGTTTTTTTATATGGATGTGACGAACAATTCATTGCTGAGTCTAAACTGGATAATTCCACATTAAAAGAATAAACAAAGGCTGTTTGAAAGGCTGTTTTAGCTTGGAATCTCGAAGACAAAGATAAAACTCTCTGTTGTGATACTACAGCTCCTCTAAATGGTTCTTGGGCTATTCTTGAACTGATATATGAACTGATCTACCCCACTAAAATACAGTGCTAAAGAGGAGCTGCGGAGTTGTTCCGAACTGTACCCTAACTTAAAAAATTTACTTGACTTTTACTGTGCTGAACTTACTAATATTACGGTCAGGAATGACTCTCAAGAGTTGATAGAACTACCTATCATATTTTTAGGTGGAGATACAGAAAATGAATTTAAAATAAAACCACCGGGAGCCATGCACGAAGCTCGATGGATAACTCGAGCGATTTACTCCATAAACTATTACTATTTAGTTCACAACTAAAATTAGATACGAAGGAAAATGAAGCATTGTATGATGTCTGCTTGTTTGTAGCGACAATATACGTGAAACCATGGCTTCAATGCATTTTGGTAGTCAAAGCACCCAACAAAGATTTGTGCTTTTTGATAAAAGTGTACGAAAATGTGGACCCAATTATCTCAAAAGCTGCTCTACAAAAATTCATCCAGCGTTTATGGTATGGTCAATAATATTTCATTCCTTGATGTGAAAAAGACTGTCTCAATGCTTAAAGCAGTAAACGATGCAGCTGAGAGAGCGGTAAAAATGATGCAAGACTTTCATGGTTTGCTAACAGCTGATGAGGAACAAAAACAATCTGTGTTATGTTGCGTTCTAGAGCAGTGGAAGCTCTATCCTGACTGCAAAAAGCAAACATTGAATTAAAAATATGTGCAGTAATGTTTCTTGTAGTCTATGATGCCGTGTGTAGTAAGGAATTATACAGTTTGCAATCTTTCCACTGTGGTCGCCGTACAGGATTTCAGGTCCAACTTTGACCTCAAGTCGACACGGGTTCCCGTTATTTTATTGCAATGAAACTTTTTTCTCATGTTTCTAAGGTGAAATGGAAAAAATTTGGAGGGTATGCGTATTTGATTTCACAAATTTTTTTTTCGCCATTATATCTTGGGACACCCTAATATATATATATATATATATATATATATATATATATATATATATATATATATATATATATATATATATATATATATATATATATATACAATGAAATAAAATCCTGTGCTACCAGAAATGAGGGATGTGCCGACCAACACTCGCTTTTGGAGCAATCTTGGGAGCAGAAAAGTGGTGAGTTTGGAGCAGTAAAATGGTGAAATTGGAGAAGTAAAATTGCAAATTTGGAGCAGTTTGCAGCAGCAAAATTTAAATTTTGCATCAATATAGAGCAACTATGTATATTTCACACACAGAAACATATGTGACATGATAAAATAACAAAAGAGGAGATTAAGAATACAAAACCACCATATAAGGTCCAACTACGAATTGAAGCTCTCTTGATTACATTTCTTATTATTGCTATTATTTTTTTTCTTTTCTTTTGTCCAATATTTTTCTCAAAAGACTAGTCTTGTCCTGATCTACATTTTTCTTACACTTCTTCTGATTTAAATTTAGTTCACACATTTACTTTGCTGAATACATCACTGCTTTAGTGCGAATTTAAGCTATAGCGCTTTGATACCTATTGTTAAAATTTGTTTGCTTCATAAAACTCAAAAACATATTCAAAAAGGCTAATTTTTTTTAAAGCAAAAAAGAATCGTTGAATTAAAAACTTTACCTTTTCTTTATTATTTTTGGTATGTGAAAGTTATTTACTTGCATTTGACCTTACACACACACACACACACACACACACACACACATATATATATATATACTAGCTTTTGCCCGCGGCTTCGCTCGCGTTAAGAAGTATTATTATTAATTAGGTATAGTTTTTACGGCTTTACTTTTGTTTAGCGTGTGTAAAAAAATAGGGCGTACAAAACTTCTTTGTACATAATATTCTTAATTAATCTGTCATTAGGCGCTAAGACTATCAAGCTACTGGGTGAGCTTACTCGTAAGCAAGCAACATAAAACTGGTCTATGAGAGAAGCAATGTTCTCTCATGTCAATACCCGCAAATTTGAGAGTTTGCCCCTGAGACTTGTTTATTGTCATGGCAAAGCAGACTTTTAGGGGAAACTGTAATCGTTTAAATTCGAGCGGGATATCATTCGGTATTAATGGGATTCGTGGTATAAATACTGCTTGTTTTCCTAAGTCGAGACTTTGCGCCAATTTGTGCATGCGTCAGGTCTGCTGTGATTTATCAAAATAGGGAGGGAAACCCGGAAGTAAAAGGTGCAAAATAACGTGTTCAAAAACAGCAACTGCGAGCGGTAAGTGCCCATCCTCAACCTATCACCCCTTTTTGAAATGGAATCTGTCCTGAGTGGTAGTCTTCGCTTTCGAGAACGGACAATACAGTTTCCCTTTTCGCACACCCAGTTAATACAGTGGCTTCCACTATATTACGATGTAACGCTTTCGCTTGCAGTCTCGTATCGTTACGAAGTTTTGGTGGTTTTAAATTTCGCAACAGCATAATTGGAGTGCCCACACGCAGCTTCTGATAAGGCAAACCTGGCGGTTTCAATGAATTTAAAAATTCTACAGGGTAATTAATAGCGTCATCTGTATCAATCTAGGTATAGACCTTTTCTTCGCCCTCAATCGACATGAGCAGGATATCATTGATAGTTGCTGCTCGATCGTTCTTTGGAGTAAGTATGGCACGCTTACATAACCATTGAATAGGCTTGTCATGTACATGAATACTGTCTGGATAAACTTTAGACATTAATTCTTGAACCGTAGTAACTAAGCATTCAAACTTAAACGGGAGTATTAATCCTGCTGCTATTAACTCACTAAGTCCGCCATAAGTAGCATTTTTCATCATATCAGCAAAATATTCGTCAGGTGTTAGGTAGTTATCACCATTCCTGTCGTGGGTCATAATTGAAAACTTGCTCCAGTCATTAACCACATATCTGACAATTTCTGAACGCACCTCCATCGCTCTATCTTGTGTTCCGTACATTAAATAAGAGAGAGCACGAAACAAACATGCACCGTCACCAACAATAGGGACGACAGTACATTCTTCAACTTCTCCATAACGTTCAGATTTTCTTTAGCCATTTTAAAAAAGTCGAACCGTCAAAACCTATACTTAAACCAAACGAAAACAAAACAAATTGAGAAGATTTCGATAATTGGGAATCTGGCGATCTCTCTTCATTGGCGTCAATTTTTGGCTCCAGCTCCTGATCGAGAGGTATTTTTCTTTGCGAAGCTAAACAAAGATACCGGAAACATCTAACGACATAGGGTTACTATAAATCAACAGGGTTACCTAAATAAAGTTATTTACGCCAAAAAGGAGACGACCGCGCCAGATTTCGAATTATCGAAATGTCCCCAACAAATGCCAAATACAGAGTCTATAACCAAAACTACTAAACCGAAACAAAGCAAATGCAATCCAAAATATGCCTGAAAACTTTTAATGAGTTAAAATTTTATCTGTTGCCGTTTTCAATTCGCTAATAAACAAAACTTGAGTTACTAATTCAAGCAAGGCTTTCACTTTGATTTTCATTTTGCCCTTTGACTCTGTTTTTGCATGAGTGTTTCGGTAAACAAACTTTCATTCCCTATTTTATCCCCTTGGGGGTTGAATTTATCAAAATCCTTTCTTAGCGGATGACTATGTCATAACATCTACCTGCATGCCAAATTTCAGCCCGATCCGTCCAGTGGTTTGGGCTGTGTGTTGATAGATCACTATGTCAGTCAGTCACCATTGAGTTTTATATATATATATATATATATATATATATATATATATATATATATATATATATATATATATATATATATATATATATATATATATATATATATATATATATATATATATATATATATATATATATATATATATATATATATATATATAATATATATATATATATATATATATATATATATATATATATATATATATATATATATATATATATATATAATATATATATATATATATATATATATATATATATATATATATATATATATATATATATATATATATATATATATATATATATAATTAGAATAGCAAGCAAAGGCAGCATTAAAACCTTTTATTGCTAACTGTTTGATATTTTAGGGTCATTTTTCAAAAAGTGTAACTTTTCTGTCAACTTTCAATAACAACGTGACAAACAGTATCAAGTTTACTGATTTTTTTTTTTTTTTTCAAACAATTTGCCACTCTGGAAGTACAATACTCTGATGCCTGAACGACTCAAAATTCTAAGAAATCTGGAGCCAGCTTTCATACTTATCGATCAAAACTAAAATAATAATAATTAAAAAACTCATCAATGAAGCACTCCAAAAAAAAAAAAAAAAACTAATAAAAACTAAGCATCTTTAGATACAAACACGAAACCCTTGTGTTTTAAAAGTTTTATATTTGCGTCGGCAGGAAATTAAAATTTTACTTCAGGAAAAATGCACTAGTACCATTGAAACTTGTGAACATAAAAATAATTTTAGAAACTATATCCAAAAACACTCGATGGGAGGTCGCGGGAAGTCTCTATGACCTCCCCAAAATTTCCATATTGGAAAATTTTTATCTCACGATTCGGCAAATTTGCGGACAAAATTGTAATGTTGCAATTTTTGAATTCTCGAATGTCCAAATTTCATTAGATATTGTACTTAATTGTGCGTACTTAACGTGTGCATGCACCAGTATTTTATTAATCGGCCAATATGTAAGTTCCATTCAACAAATTGAGATTATACGCCTTCCCACAGGCACGTAGCTAGAACTTTGTTAAGGGGGGGGGGGGTCCAAGGTTACACGAACTTCAAAAGAGGAGGCATGCTAAAGCAGAATTAGTAGCTTATAATTACACAAGACTAAGATAAATCCAATTAAAACTGATCATTAAAATACGATAATTAACTAAAATTAATTGAATAATTGAAACTAATAGAGTCATTAGTTAAAATTAGTTAACAAAACGTTTATGTTAAGTGGTAAATTAATTATTATCAGTTTGTAAATTAACATTAAACTGAAAGTTATCACATACAAAGTTTCCAAATATGGGTGAACCTCTGTCCTTCTGAAAATAAGTGATATATTTTCTATTAATAAAAAGGGCACAGTAAAAGGAAAACGAAAACTGTTCTAGAAATTACTTGGAAAATGCATGCGATATAATTTAATAAAATATTAAAGCTTTCTAATATATTTCAACAAAATATGTACATATGTACTTATGCCATTTTATTTGAAAACTAGAAAGTCACCCGTCAAGGCATGGCGAGTGAAAATTGCTTCAACTCTTCTTCATTTGAACGAAGCAATTGCCTGTTTGGTGATATTTTGATAGTTGAAATTTTAACTCTAACACCAGTGGATTAATCCTAAAATCCAGTAGATAGCGTTCATTGTTTTCGTTTCTTCATTCCTCTGATATGACACAGTCTTACCAGTAAAACTGTTCAACTTACCGGATCGAGTTCAGCCTTGTCACAATAAAGCATTTCCTTGCATGTTAAACATTACCAAAACATATTATCGAATTACATATCATGCCGTGGTGCGAATTCATTGTTGAAACACGCGGGTTACTCGATCATCGGCATTATTTATATGAGGATAAATAAATCTATATCTATGGAGTCGAATGTATAACTATATGAATGTTACATAACGTAACCCTGTCCGATTTGAACAACATTTCAGGCAAAATCCCACAACTTTCTCAACGAAAATATTAACAAGGTTTCATTTAAAAAGCTTGAATTAGTTTTTATTTATTTGCATTTATAATATTCTTTTGATAACACGAAATAGAATGATGTTTCCAATCATATCCGTTTTTTAATTATCATTCCTAATCATCAATTAAAAGCTTGAACAAACTATTAACTCTTTGAGGGACGGAGGCTTCCTTTGTTGCAACCATTTTTTATATATATATATATTTATATTTTCTTTCTTCAGCCAACTGACACAGTGATTTCAGTTAGCTGAAAAAAAGAGAAGCAAGAAATAAATGGTGTTCTCAAGTGAAGTCGCTATTCCTCAAAGGATGAAAGCTGTTCGAAAAAATTTTAAATATCGGAAAAGGCGTATTGCCGTTTTTTATCATTATTTTTTTCTTTCTAACGGGGCTGTGTTAGAGGCTTTAGTTTTTTGCGGAACAAGTGCGAACCAACGATATGGCATCCAGTCATTCATATGCCACCATTAAGGCGCGGATGTGAATGTCACAGGAAAATTTGATGCCCAGTTTCCACCAGATGGAGACACCTGAGCTCTCTTCGATGCGAAACTGCAAAAGGAATTTAATTTTGTCAAGAGTATTCACAGTCAAACGATCTAAGGGATCTTTTACATGCCGATTAATGGAATGTATACCTAATGAATTAAATTAAGCATCTGTGTAATTTTATTTTAACAACATGTTGTTAATTTTAACAACAATACATATCATATTTTACGACGCAGGTAATGATTTTTCTTTCTTCAATACGATGTTAGCAAAACACTGTATTGCAAGAAATAGTAAATATCTTTAGCTTGAAGAAAATAAGTTTAAAAAAAAGGCAATATATAAAAGAAAAGCTCAAAAACATTTACCTCGTATTCACCTTTTTTGTTTCTTTGCTTGTAACGCAGTAAATAGCGGTAATTTTCACCTAGTAATTTATAGTTAAATGCACATGCCTGTTTTTTGTTATGTTTAATGCTACCTTCACAATTTACTAAAGATGGATGCATAGATGCTAATTAAATAACTCCTTAGTACAAAGCTAGTGAATAACAATCAGAAAATGTATTCCAATGATGCAAATACAAATATGTTTTATGGAACGACATCGAATAAGATTTTTTTTCGTCAATTAAAAACTAACTTTTTCTTTTGGGATCATAGAATCACAATTCAGTAAGATTTAAAAGTAATAATTTCTAATAAATTACATGCGTTAATATGGCCGAACTTGTAATTTCATAAACTAATCACAGTAAAATATTCAAGTAATTTTCAATTTAATTTTTCTATAAAATTTTGATACCGTAAAAAGTTTGTTACATTAACTTCAAGTTTTATTTATTCATTTATTTTATTTATTTTACCTTCAAACACGATTTTTTTTTTTTTTTTTTTTGGGCATTTAATATGTTCTATGATCATGCTTAAATATTGGGGGGAAAACATCAGTAAAAAATCTACGTAATTTGTTACTCAGAAAGGAGAGAGATGTTAAAAGTAATCTAAAAGTTCAAATACATTTTTTTATCAAAATATAAAATGAATCTGAAATGAACCATGCCAAAAATATAGAGTTAAAATGAAAAAAAAAAAAAAACAATAATTATTTTTCTCATCCTCAAACACACGAAATGTGTAGAATTTCTTTTTTTCGCTACTGGCTTAGAATCTAAAATTAGTTTTTAAATGGAAAAACACATTAACACGTAAAATTGCTCGTATTATCAAGAAAACTTTAAAAGGGAGCACTGCCATTTACCTAGTTTGGGTAAACTTAATTTTCTTTTGCTTACAATTTTGTTCAAGATATGTTTCCTGTAAGTATGACGTAGACAAAAACAGCGTGTTAAAACAGAAAAGAATCGGAATTCAATTACTGATTCACCAGGAACGCATCTCACTCGGGCTGTCTTTCGTACAACAGCGTCTACGAAATCCATGAAAATCCAAAAAGAAAAGGCCAATGAGACTGTGGGAGACGGCGGAAGTGGCAATAAATGCTTGTTTTTACTTTGCCAATGGCAATTTGATGGACCAAGGAGAGGGGCTGAATTTCAAGGTCACAGGACCCAGCTGGTTTGAAAGTCGAAAGGGACATTTCCCCGTTTCGGACGGAGTAGGTGACACAGCAAAAAGCAGATGAAAATTGGGAACCTGCAGTTGTTGCACGAGGTTCTCGTGTTCTGAATTGACTCAAGCGCTGAGAAAATTGCCGATTACTGGGAATATTTAAGGGGAGAAATTGCTGCGTTTTATAAAATCATTATCTTTCGGAAAAATTTTGTTGATGCGAGATGCAACAACTGAGAAAAAAGCAGAGGAGTCTTTCGGGAAGGGGGGGGGGGGGGTCCGGACCCCATGGACCCACCCCTTGGCTACGTCCTTGCTTCCCAACATATTTAATTAAGTTTAGGCCGCGCCTTGCTATATTCTTAAAATTTTCAGCTTTTCATTTCTGATCTGGCAGTGTTGCGTTCTAGTCTAAATTACTGCTTTTTAATTTAAAGTAGAATATTTACATTATTATGCATTGTTTGTCATATTTTATTCGCCTTAAAGGACATGCTCATTTATAAAAGTAGATGAATCGAGAACTACTGTAGAATTTGAAACTCTTGTAACCTTGAACTCATCAGTTTCCTTACATTTTAACTTTTAGAACAGTTTGAGTCTTAAAGTTTGGCATCAACGTGTTTATGATGAAGGCAAAAACTATATCATAAATACTGAAAAGTGTGATTCTGTACTTCACTGTCTTTCACTGCATATAAAAAGTAAAAATATGTCAGATTGTTATTCGTGTGAAATGAAAAAAATCGGAGAATTTTGTTTAAACCCGTAACGGAGATTCAAGCCAAAGCCGGGTAAGATCTTTTGCATTTAAATGCGATGGGTTCCTTAGCGGCTGAGTTCTTTAGGGGGGGGGGGATTATTTTCACAATAATAGACGATTTTTCAAGAAAGTCTTCGGTTTATTGCTTAAAGAAGAAAAGTGAGGTTTTCGAATACTTTGTCAGCTTTTAAAAGAGAACAGAGATATTTGCGGAAAAGATCCGATAACGGAAAGGAATTTCTGAACCCCCGGGTTTGAAATTTACCTTAGCGACCAAAGCATAAGAATCGAAAAAACTAACAAATCCTCCAGTTAACAAAGTAGCGTCATAGAACACCATAACTCAACATTAATGAATGGAATTAGGACACTTTTAAATGAAACGGGTTTGCCTCAGTCAGCTATGTGCTTCCACTACTTAGGACTAAAGTGGTTTTAAAAGGAAAAATCAAAACCTTTTTTGAGCTATTTCGGGGAAGAAAGTCATCTATTAAAAACTCACTTGTTTTTTTGGCTGTATTTCTTATATTGGACTTCCAAAACAGAAAATAAACAAATTGGATATGAGCGCTAAACAGGGAGTCATGGTAGGATATGCGTTTTATACGAAAGGTTATAGAATTTGGGATTCCAAAAATCGAGAAGTGACAGAAATGCTGAATGTTAAATTCGATGAAAATAAATTATAGGCGGGGGGGGGGGGGGAGACAGGAACGGTAAACAAATGAATACAGTTTTATTTCACTGCTAAGTAAATCTGAAGTAGAAGGAGAATATCCTGAAAATCATAAAATAGCATGTTGAGAATTAAATTGGTTAAAGAAATACAAAGGTAAAGTAGAGAATGCAGGGATATGTATTATTCTATTGACACGACGGTTCTAAATTCCGAATCGCGAAGCTGAGGTTTATTGTTCTGAAAAAAAAACATTGAATGTGACCCAAAATAGTTCGATTTCACTTGTGATGATAATTCACGAAAAGTATCAGATTATGATGAAGATAGGGGGTGGGGGCAGTTCAAGTAAGCTAGAATTTCCGAAGATGTAATTCCTTCGAATTTGAAACAAAGTTTGAGAACGCCAGAAAGTGAAGATTGGCAAAACACAGCAGAACAGATAAGCAGAACGAAATAATGCGCTTCAAGGGCAGACTGGTTATTTTAGGTAACCACCAGGTATGGGGGGGGGGATACTTTTCGCAAGTGTTCTCTCCAGCAATTTCCTTTTTTATTTATTAATGCTTTCTTTTCAATTTTTGTGTATAAGCTACATTGAGTCCATTTCCAAACTAATGTTTGCAATGCGTATCTACAGTGGTAGATAAAATTATAGACTCCAATTTTTTTCATTTTGTTTCAATTACAACATGACTCGGTTTAAATTATTTTCATTGAAGTAAAGATGAATTGTTGAAGAAATAGTTCTAAAATTAGTACATCTTATCAATTAAATTAAAAAATTCATAAAGTTAGAAAATTTGCAAATTAAATATTTTATCATTACGTGAAACCTGGACAAAAATATAAACTCAAAGGTAAAAAATCCAGGATTACGAGAAAGTTTCGTTCGAAAATGTTAATTTAACGCCATAGAATGAATAAATGTTGCCATCAGTGATTGCTAAAAGTTTTGTTTTTGGAAATTTATGAGAAACATATAAATGCACCGCTGGACAAAATTATAAACTCATTTTTTTTTTCATTTTTCAATCATAATTTAACTCAGTTAAAAAAATTTTGTTCCAGTAAAGATGAATAACCCTCTCAGCATGGTAAAGCAGGATTGGCATTTCTTAATGGAAGATAGAAAGTTGAAGATTACCAATTAATACTGGAAGATCATCTCTTACCTTTTGCTCATCTGATTCCTGGAGGAAACTGGTTATTTCAGCCAGATAACGCGAGTGTACAAGCAGCGAAAAGTACAAAAGAATGGTTCAAGCGCTGGGGTATCAAAGTTATCAAATGGCCAGCTCGTAGTCCAGATCTTAATCCGTTTGAAAATCTTTGGGGGACCAGTGTTCACAAAATTTATCATGATCGGCACCAGTACCAATCCACAGAGGAATTAAAAAGGGCAATACTTTCAGCATGGAACCATATGCCACTGCAACTGTTAAAAACTCTTGTGAAATCTACATGCCCAGCCGCATATTCGAGGTAATTCAGAAAACTGGAGGCCCAACTCGTTTTTAAAAGTTTGTAGTTTACACTAATGGCTAGATTTAATGCAGTGTTAATTTTTAAAACATTTCAAATATTGGTTTTCTATTTCAATTTATCCATGTTGATAGCAAAATTACATTTTCCTAAATCTATGCTTTTGTTTTACTGAAGTAATTTCAAATATAACTTAATTAAATTCAAAAAAAAAAAAAATAAATAAATGAATAAAATAAAATTTTGTCAGCTTATAATTGTATTTATACAGTATTGTAAGTTTGTAATTTTGTAATTCAGCATTGGTTCATTTTTGGTTGTTTAATGATTAAGTATTTCAATAAAATTCTACCAAACTTCAGAGTTTCTTATTTTTGAGTTGATACTTTTGTCCAGGTTTCATGTATTATAAAGATATTAAAGTTGAGATTTTTTTAATTAAATTATTTATTTTACAAAGTTTATGAGTTATACTGAATTTAGGACTATTTAGTCAGTTATTTATCTTTACTGGAATAAAAAGTTTTTTAACTGAGTTAAATTATGATTGAAAAAATGAAAAAAAAAAAATGAGTTTATAATTTTGTCCAGCGGTGCATTTATATGTTTCTCATAAATTTCCAAAAACAAAACTTTTAGCAATCACTGATGGCAACATTTATTCATTCTATGGCGTTAAATTAACATTTTCGAACGAAACTTTCTCGTAATCCTGGATTTTTTACCTCTGAGTTTATACTTTTGTCCACAGGTTTCACGTAATGATAAAATATTAAATTTGCAAATTTTCTAACTTTATGAATTTTTTAATTTAATTGATAAGATGTACTAATTTTAGAACTATTTCTTCAACTATTCATCTTTACTTCAATGAAAATAATTTAAACTGAGTTATGTTGTAATTGAAACAAAAGAAAAAAAAATTGAGTCTATAATTTTGTCCAAGGAACTGTATATGCGGGTATAAAAAAGGAGATTTGTGAGACAAGCTGAAGGGTTTGTCGATCCCTGAAAACTAAATTTTGTCTGTAAATTGAATAAATTATTGTCCTTCTGATACAGATTACGCCTCGAATCACGACGACCAGATTTCAATGGCGGGGGGCGGGGGGAGGGCTTGTAGTCTTTTTGGATATTGTACGAATAGTATGGTGGGGATACATTCAAACAAAAATGCGTAGCACTGTCAACGATGGAAGCAGAGTATGTTTCAATTAGTGAGCAATCTAAGGAAGTTATATGGATCAAAAGAATTTTAAATGAATTGGCCACGAAAAGAGATTAGAATTTCAGATTGATTCATAGTACTCTGTACTGTGACATTCTAGTTGCGATCGATTTTTCTAGATTTGCAATATAACACAGCAGAAAATAAAGCAGAATGATGTGGGGTACCAGTTCCTAAGGAATTCGATTGATGAAAATGAATTTGGAATAAAATCTGTTGAAACTAAAAATAATTTAGCTGATTGTTTCACAAAGCCTTTTTTTAAGGAAAATTTACGTAAGGCTTGAATTGCAATGACATATTTTTTAGAGTTTTTTTTTAAATGTTTCAATTATTCCATTATGTCTAAGTTATAATTTGCGCACACAAACGGATAGCCTGTAATATATTTTTCATTCATGCATTAAAGTATTTCTTTTTTTCCGTGTGCTGGCGTGCCAAGAAGGGGGGAATTTGCTAGCGAATATTTTGTTCCTTTCCCTCCAGCGCACGGAGAAAATAAAATTGTTGTTGATTTCATTTTGAATTTGTGCCCGGTGATATGGTTGCGGTTAGGTATTTCAAAAAAAATTTAAACTACAAATTTCATTCTAGCCGCCTGAATTTTTCATTTCAATTTATTCACTAATGCAATATTATTTTTTTGAGTTTAGTGGTATGCAAATGTAAAGAACTTCCTTAACTTGTGACCGGAACTGAATGGAACAATGATTTGTCTCATTTTATCAAGATGCAGTTCGCGGTTGTGTTCCGCTCTGAATTTCAAGGAAGACCCTAGAACGATGTTGCGATGATTCACTTAGTGACATGAATGCCGGCAACGGAAGTTTATAAGTATCTCTTTTCATTTATATTTTTGTGTTTACGGATATAATTTGTAATCACAAATGCGTTTGAGTTTAAGAGCGTTCTTAGCCACTGAAGCCTATCCTACGGTCTGCGTGCCATATTGGGTCCCTGAAGTTGATTTTTGTGACTCTTTGTCAGGTTCTATGTTACAATCAAGAACTATGGATTGGAAAAAGATAAACTGAATTTTATTTTGTTTTGATTGCAATGTGATCGGGCATACTATTCATTTAAGTCTGAGTTTTTTTTAAATTTGTAGTTCAATATTGGTTTTTACGGGTTGTTGAATATTATCACTTCAAGAATCACCAGAATATAGAAATTTCTGTTGCTAGAGCGAAATTAGACGTACATTTCTTTATTATTTTTTAAATTTTTCAGTAAATTTTGGAACACTTATTCTTTGTTTTTACATGTTATTAAAATCGAAGGAACCAAAACAGAATGTTAAGTACTTTATTATTTATTGTACGTATTTTTGTAAAGGAATGTGTACAGGAACAAAATTTAAAGCCAACTTCATAATGAGAGCAACAATAAAGATTAAAGGTTAAAGTACGATATATTACAGCGTATAAAACTTTCTTCGCATATTCAGACTTGTGTGACACTTATCAAACAAAATTATTGATTATTTTTACTGCAATGTGAATAAAAAGCAGTTATTTTGCAAATAGAGTATGTTTAAATCTACTGTTAAAAAGTGGTGCGGTCTTCTGGCAAAGTATTTTCAAGAAGGGTAGAATTGTTTACAACAAAGACGGCGGGCCAAATGTGGACTTACAATTTCTTAATGATTGGAACTGGCACTACCAGTTTTACTCAATTTTTTGATATGTTTGACGATTTATTCTTTTGATAAAAACTTTCAACTTTTCTGACTGATTTTCATTTTTTACTGAATTGACTTGAACTAAGCCATCTTGATTTTGGGAATATAGAATTGTTTCTTCCAGATTTCACGAAAACTCTGAAAAACTTTAAGATAAATTGTGTAAATCCTCTCAAAAGAAGTGCCACTTAAAAAAAAAAAAGTCGCTGATGGTTTAAATGGGGACATCGATAGCTGTTCAAATTGGGGGGAGGGGGGGAGAGGGCGTCCCCATTTTGAAAGACACAGAATATAAATGAAACATCTTATATTTGCTTAAATATTGAGACATAAGATAGAATGTCTTACGGTATTATTTTATTTCAACTCAAAAGACTGTTTTATGTGATTCCTTAGTACTTAAGAAAAAAGCTCCAAAAAATTAAATTTTAACAATATAATAACACATATGTGGAATAAAATATATGGAAAAAAAATTTTGAAAAATTATAAGTATGTTAAATATTTCATATTAAGTACAAACAGAGTTTTAAGTAATTACTTTGTCACACTTTGTTTTATATTCAGATTTCTAACAATGGGAAGCTGTCAAAGAATAAGATTAAGCTGGTATCAGTTGAACATAGTTTGAGCTGTTTAACAAGTGTTGGAAAGGAATATGGGTTACCAAAAAAAAAAAAAAAAAAAAGAAAGAAAAACCATCTATATACGACCTTCAGTGCTACTATAGCAACTGGGGGGAGGGGGGTGGGTACTAAAAGAGGCTAGATAGAGTATTCATTGTTTTAAATGAATGCCCCAATATTTCCCAATTGGTTGTCCTAATCATCGACCTTGCTCCATTTCCTAAAAAATATTTCTCAACCTCATCCTTATTGTTTCGAAGTAAACATATTGTAATCCGATAATCTGAAGCCTGTTGTAAGAAGAAACTAGATACAAGTGTTATCATTTTAAAAACATTTTTATTTTTTTCTTTAGGCCAAGATGTTAGCTTTCCCATTTTGGACAACTTAGAATTATTGACTTATAGAAGGAGTGTTATTCTCCCGATCACTTCAGTTATCCGATCGAAAAAAATAAACATGATTCTTAATCAACAGTCTCATATGTATTACGAAATCCTTCAAAAATACCGAAAATTACAAGGATTTTTTTTAAATTGTACTTCAGAAACCAGTATAAGTGCATTTCTTTACATGGAAGATAAAATGTAAGATATTATTTTCTTTATTATTTTCTTTTTTGAGTTTTTATGTAAAGTATCCAGATTAGGTCTACTTTAACTAGACCACCGATTAATAACCACCGTTACAAATGCGTAATTTACAAATTGCTGCCAAACAGTTTTTTTCCTCCTTAAAACAACATATTTAGCGCTTAACTGGTTCTTGAAATAAACGGTTCAATTAGAATTTAGGTAAATGTTAAGCAGTTTCAAAATAAAAACAACTCTCAAGGCAACCTTAATTTCAGATCATTCAGAGTCGTAATTTTAATTATTTTAGGGCGTATTTTTATACCTACGTAATTTGATTTTTCCATGTAAGTTTTTTGGTGTCTACAAGTTTTATGAGATTCTAACAATTTTTATTTTGACAGATGTTTTCATAATATAAGACCTAATGATGGCTCCAAAGTCGGCAAAGATGTCACAAAGAAGAATGAAGTTCGTGATGTAAAAATGTTGACCTTGAAAGCATTTGCATTCGATTTTAAATGAATTTCTAAAATTTCACTGTAATAATCTGTATTTATAGGTAATGTATATGAAATAAAATAATTTGGCGATTTTTAATGGTGTGAATGTTTCGTTTTTTCTCATGAAAACAGTATAACAGAATATAAAGTTAAACTTTATATAAACCTGACAGATTTTACTATACTGAGTGAAAAATTGTTTCTGTTTAGTAGTTCTGGAATTCTGAACTGTCACATATTTATTGTTTTCATCTATGTAAACTTAAAAAGGTTAATAATATCAAGTATTATCTAATCTATAATGCTATTCAGTTTACAATAAAAACCATTCTGTGCAGTCTAAATGCTGAATACTGCACATATGGTGTGAAATAACGTTAGTTTGTTAGTAGTATTTCTCAAATAAAGTAGGTACAAGTGCAACTTATAACATTAAAAAAAAAAGAAGAAAACCATGGAAATAATCTGTTTTTCCAGAAAAGGAAAATAAATGCAAGGAATTGTATGTATAAAGTTAAAAATAAACTTAAAGGTATAATGGATTGCATACTGTAAAACGTTTCCCACTTTATGCTGCTTATTTTAGCATTACAATAATGCTGAAAGTGAAAAAAGTTTTTTCAGTGAAGATACGAAGTAATGTTTTCAGTTATATATATAAAAAAAACTTCTCATTTTTACTACCTTCATGGATCAAAAAGTTTTGTTTTATGAAAAGGCTATAATTGATCTTAAAATAAAGCTTCAGACCATATCTTGCAATTTCCTTCTATTTGTAAATTTTTAAGTTGGCAACAAAAGCTAAAAGTTTTTTGTAGAAATGAAAAAGCACCATTTTTCTTCCTTTAACAGGTGTTTATAAAATATAAAAACGGGCATTGATTTATTTTGTGTACAATGAAATTAATATCAATAAAACATATATTTAGCAGCAGTTAATTATTTTTATGTAAAATGCTTTTATATTTCTTTGCTTGTTGCTTTTCATAGCCTAAAACATTATTTTTGTTGTTGAGAAACTTTAGAAAAGGAACAGATTTCGTATGTAGGCTGATTTCTACAACGTACATACAGAATCAATTGCTTTACTTTTCTATATTGTTCTTCAGCTGTAAAAGCAGTGATTTCGGCTATGAAAAGAGACAACAATAGGGGAGAAAACTCTTTTGCATAAAAATTTATAACTATTTAATTTATGGTTTACTGCTGTTAATTTTACTGTACAAATCATTTATAAAACCGTATACTACTGCTTTTACGGAGCAGTGCAGCTGATTTCGCAGCATATTACTGCTAACTTTACAGTTTGTTACTGTTAATTTTGCAGGGCAATTTCATTAAAAAGCAGTATATTACTGTTAATTTTACATATTATCTCTGTTCAATTTACAGGCCAATTCATTCCTAAAACAGTATATTACTGCTAATTTTACAGTTTGATACTGTAAATTTTACAGGGCAGTTTCATTAAAAAACAGTATATTACTGCTAATTTTACAGTAAGTCATTGTTAATTTCACAGGGCATTTCCATTAAAAGACAGTATATAACTGCTAATTTTACAGTTTATCGCTGTAAATTTCACAGTAAAATTCTGTTATAAGACAGTATATTACTGCAAATTTTACAGTTTAGAACTGTAAATTTTACAGTTTTTCTTTGGAATGAGAGCTGCCAGTATTATACTGTAAAAACAACAGTTTATTTTTTGCAGTGTATGTGCAAGGTCGTGCGGCGCACGACGGCGCCAGAGCCCAAAAGGCGCCGAACTCAACCGAACAAAAATGCTTCAAATGAAAGGAAAATAAACTCTCACCAAAAAGTAAAATGGAATTCTTCATGATTTCTAATGGAGGCAGTGAAATTATACTGTTCATTTTGATTAATCTTTCTCGCTGAGAATCTAAAATGAAACATTACTGACTTGTTGTGTCTAAATATGTTATTCAAAAGCGCTATCTTTTGTACTGAAAACAAGTGACTTTAATTAATGCATACATTACCATTTTCCTTCTTAATGTGGAGCCATGAATGCTATTTCGGTATGTCTTTATTAAGGTTGAGCATACGAGGAGCAAAAAATTTGCTTATCCCCATTTTGGTTCTTGAGGTAAATATCTTGTATTATAATATGTGCATACATAGTCTTTTTGTGATTTTTAATTCGTTGTAATTACAGTGTTTCATGTGGTTCTTGAGATGAATATCTTGTATTATAATTTGTGCAAACATAGTCTTTTTGTGATTTTTAATTCGTTGTAATTACAGTGTTTCATGTGGTTCTTGGGGTAAATATCTTTTGTGCAAACATAGTCTTTTTGTGATTTTTAATTCGTTGTAATTACAGTGTTTCATGTGTTATCATACATTAAAAAACATACGATAAGCACATTAGCATATTACTTAGATGTGTGTAATATTTATACATTGTAGATAATATTTTAGGTTAATTTTTTAGTTCCGAAAAGTGTTGACCATAATTACTTGATTCTCCTCTCCTCCCAATCCCCCTTTTATCTTTTTAACTATTTGTGCATTAAATTATAGAAAAAAAAAACTTTGGGGAGACTATGTATTTGTTTTGCATCTTAAATGCAATGCCTTTTGTAATGGTTCCGTATTTTAAAATTTTTGATTTTACCGGAAATGATTTCAGTTTCAGATTTTAAGGGGAAATATCCTCTACTTCAATTTAGAAATTTATTCAGTACTCTGTTGTCATATTTTGACCGGCATAACACTATAAATAATTATTTATTAATTAGAGAGATATTTAGAGCGGTGTTAACTTTGATGTTTAAAATATTTTCTTTTTCCAAAAACGCATTAGCATTTCACAGGCCGGGTTCGTCAAACTGGATTCAGCCTGAAAAAACCCGCTATCTTGGTAAAGTAGGTTTTTCAGAATTTTCTATATTTTGAAACATTCTCTTCAGAAACAAACTAAATATAGATCAATATAAAGTCCAGAAATAGACATCTTGCTTTCTGGATAGTATGCCAAATATTAGAACTTTAAGCTGCATACTAGCTAGCAATAATTATTTTGATCACATTGCAAGATTTTTTTTTAATTGTTGGGGTAAAATGCTTTGATTAACTGAAACTGGCCATCTCTTTTTTAACAGCAGCTTAATGCAAGGTTTCCAATAAAAAAATAATAATAAAAAATAAAAATAATAATAGTCTATAAGTTAGATTCCAAAAGTCAGTTTCAATCGCCCGTTCCTTACACCCGCCCATACTCGAAATAACTTAGAAATATGAAGTAAACACGTACACTGTGTTCCAAAATTAAAAATTAACATATTGTTTTTATTTTAATGAATTAAATGCCAAACGTATTTCTTTTTCCATATTGCATTTGTTTACAAAACCTGACCCCAGGAGTTAACTATATTTTGCTCGAATGTCGCTGCATAAAGGTACTCAAAAGACATTTTCACGACGGCGCCGATCAGGCTTGGCGCGGCCCTGCCCGTCACTAAGGGTTTTGCCAGTATATCGTTTTTTTCAGTTCAAACAATCTGCTGCTCATTCTCTTTTGAACGTGCCCAATGCACTCTAGTTTTTCAATTTGTTTAATGCCTTAATTTTTTGATGCTGCAACAGTTTGAAAAGATTTCGAATCACCATCTCCAAGATAATTCACGTATCTCATTTTATACAAAGACTGATCGATTGAAAATTGTTTCCGCGACACTGATCTCCATGTCTCCCTCCACTTGTTCCACTGTAATTGGCAGTTGCATGCATTTAAATGTTTGGATTTATTTCTATCGGAGCACATACAAAATTTGGACATGATGGAGACGTCAACAACTCTTCTAGTGTCAACACTTGTTGCTGTGACAACGCCACTGAGAGACAGATGGCCACGCTTTTGCCATGTACCATCTAAACAACACACAAATCTCTACTGTCGTCGTTCTTCGCTCTACAGATTCTTCTACAGAATCTTTCATTTGCTCAGAGCATACATTTTCTGAAGCAGGAGACAAAATACTTAGGTATTGTAAAAATTTTGTGGGAGCTGGTGGCAAATTCATGACTCCACAAAACATTCTACCAGCTGCTCGACCTTTACCAATACTGCGAAGAGCATACACAAACCTGAGGTTTAAATCGTAGACTTTTTTGAGCAATCACATTGCTTATTGTTCTCACTTGACTGTCCTTGGCGTTACGCTGATTTTATTCCCCCCCCCCGCCACCCTCTGCAGCACCACCGTCGACCAGCTCCTCCCGATGCTGCTCCTCCAGCGAAAACCGTCTCCAAGTTGCGTCCATATCCTACACACACACACACACATACCTACACACACATACACACACACTCATGCCTGCACACAGACACAAACACACACGCCTACATACACACACACGCACACGTGATTGCGAAAAACATAATTTGAATTCAAGATGTCAAAATTCAAATTAATTATTATTATTATTATTATTTTTTTTTTTTTGGTTTAGTATTTTCTGATGGGCCTGTGTTCAAAAATTCAAAAGAATTTTCGCAATTAAAGCAAATGATATGTAATTCTGATGCAAGGCCTATTTGCATCTTGACTTTCAGAGATATTTTCCCATTACATTTTTTAATAGCAGCAAAGTTGTCCAAAGCATCATTCAAAACATCTAATGATAAAATATCATATCCGGGATCCATATTTGCATCATATTTATCATAATTAGTACATAAATTGTCAAAGGAGGCACTGTCACTTTCCACCGACTCATATGAGCCATTACCTGTATCAATATGAGCGACTGATGACTTTCCAACATTCTTAGGTTTTTTATATAAACGCTTACTTCGTGGTATTATAAACACGTTAAGTAACTATACATTTTAGTAAAATATTACTAAAGTTGAGCGTATGTGCATAAGATACACAGGAAGTATCATCACCAGAAGTTCAAAGAACGAAATTCACTATAAAAGGCGCTAAGAACAAAGTAAGCACTTCCTATTCCTATTCAGAGTCACAACTGACTACCACTGTATTTATGTCGAGGACTGCATACTAAGTGCCTTGCCTTCATTATTTTATATACCGATAGATGGCAGCACCATCACCGGATCAAACAGTTAATGAGAATTTAGAACTAGTCCAGGAGCTAATAGCTACCTGGTGCTAGCACCCCCAGAGGTATCGTTTCACTTGGAGGACATTGAGACCACGAGCATATTTAACGTCGCCCAGTCCCCTTTAATGGCGACGGTGGGTCTTCGACCATCGAGGTTCGAACCCAGGACCCTCCGGCCCCGAATCCGACACTCTACCGATCGGGCTACCACGGCCAAAGTAAACACTTAAAACCTATCAACACAGTTGCAGTCAACATTATTGTTGCCAATCCTAACAAATATAATAAAAGTTTAACAAAGATAATATTTAATGGAGAGCAGATGCTGTGGCGATGTGACAGAAAAGAGGTTTGTTTACACACGAAGGTGTTTATTTACATTTACCGGCCCTTTAAATGAGCCAGTACGTTGTGAATGCATTTGGAAGAATAAAGAATTCAAACATTTCTGCTTTTTGGGATAAACAAATGTAATACATCATTAGAAAGAAAAAATATATAAAAAAGTAAAAATCTAATTTTTGGACCCCCCACCCCCTTTAAGAGCGCGATTCGATGGAAGGACACAATTCCCAAACTCTGAAACCAAAACTAAAACAATGATCTCCCCCCCCCCCAATACCATTGCCAAATCCCCAATTTCCTCCGTAGACCGCGTTTAAGTGAGGTTAAATTTCAATTATTTTTTGTTAAGTCAATTACAGTGAGACCATGTTCTAAGCAAAGTTTTGTGAAGAGTTATTTTTAAGATCACGGACATTGCGAAATCTTAAACAAGCATAAGAGTTAAAATTGATTTATATTAATTAGTTAAATATTGATAAGAATAAATGCATAGCTTTTAATAATAGATACTGTTGAGATTTAAGAAAAGCTAATATGCTTATCTGCAAAATGTGGTCCTATGTTAAGTAATACAAAAACTCAAACGATACAAAGCGTCTTTAGCCTACTTAATTAAACTTTCGCGAGAAAAATCGCATATGTATAATATTTGAAACATTATTAAATAATACGATATTATTATGAATGATGTCTTTTGTTTTCCTTTTAACTATATACTTATTATTTGGAAAAGATTTAAAAAATATCCTCATGAATTTTTGAAGCACCTAAGGTAGCGGGCAGAAATTACATTTTTCAGTAAAATTTTAATTTAAAATCGTCACTGAGTTTTCTCCTATACTTTCATTTATAGTTAAACCATTGTTTTGTATACTTAAATACATGATCTTCAACTAAAAATTAAAACTGTAAGTTAATTACGAAATGGCTTTCTCTTACTTGATATTGGTAAAAGTGAACGTATTGAGAAAATCACCAATAAAAATTCTTAAATCAAACAAGAGCAGTCACTTGGCATGATTATCAGCAGCTTTATTTCTAAATCAGCATTGACCTCGAAAAAACATTATGACGCTTGTACCGTAAAACTGCACCTTAATTGCTTATGTAATCAGCGCAATGTTTCATTTGTAGATTCATCGATAATAAACTTATTATTGGTGTAAAAAAAGTGAATTAAAACAATCAAATCAAATTGTTAGCAGAAAAACAAAAAAAGCATGAAGTGATAAAATGAGCTGGTTGAAATTCACCACATCCAATCAAAACCTGTTTCGTCAAAACTCGATGTACTTATGGGGGGAGGGAGAGGAATAAAAAAAAAACTCTATATGTAAAGCTAGATTTACACTGCAAATAATGATGGTAGGAAAACGCAGGCAGAAAAAACCCACTCCCAAAGCAAAAACCTCACTTTTTTCCTTCCTCCATCACTTGTTTTCTTGGGGGAGGAAAATATCTGATGAGTTTAACTGATGTCGGCAAGTTTCATCACGGCTGCTTGTCTCCCGTCCTTTCTAGTCACATTTCCTGACGGAGGAGCTTAAGGGGGAGGGGGGGGGGGCATCCCTCCCGCCAGTGAAGGGGAGTTGTCGTACATATTGAAAAGATTTTAAAGAGCCAAATCGGTGCAAAGAGATGTAGCTGATACGAACGTAGTTTCTGAGTTTGAGTTTATTTCGAATTTCACAGAACTTGGCATCTACTCTAAATATTCAGAAACTAAAAGAGAAAATAAATTTGCATGCCGATGTGTGTTATATAAATACATAAGAACGAGCAGTCAGTCAGCTTTGAGGGTTTCGGCTCTATGTTGAGAAAGGGTACGAAAGATTTGGGGGAGGTGTAGTTGGTTTGTCTGGATGGAGATATGCAGTGCGTCAGAAGTTAATGTATGAAGATTAACTATTCGTATGTACCTAACTCAAAAGAGTGAAATAAAAAGTTTCGTGATTGTCTACAAGAATGTGTTGTAATATATATGCAAAAATATTTTTCTCTCCTTGTATGAATCCATGCATGGAATAATTTATAGTAAATTGAAAAAAAAAATAAATAAATAAATAAAATATTAAATTTAAGAAACATTATGTGGTATTGTGTAACAAATAAAACGTGGTATTGTGTTTATTGACTGCAATTTTCGTTTTGTGAATAAATGGGTCATTTTCAGAGAAACGGTCGTTTTCATGTCCCTGTTATAATTTAAGAGTGTTTTATGACTCATCCATATTTTTCGGGGTTTAAATACTTTTCAAAATAGAGTTTAACAAGATAATTAAATTAAAATGTATATTTTATTTTGAATATCTATAATGCTATTATAAAGTACCCAAATGTCATTCTTTCACTTGTCCCCACTGTCAGTACAAAATAAACAAAAATATCTCCAAACAAACAAAAAATAAGTTCACATATTTTGTTTTCTATTTCAAAATACTATTGATAAATTTAAGTTAAAAAAAATTTGGTCACAACAGTTCTTACGCATGTATTAACTACTGTATTAGGATAGGCAACAATGTTAAAACCAAAATCTCTGGGGCGTGTTTTTAGATTTTTTTTGAAGACATCTCTGGAAAAATAAAACTGTTATTAATATACTGTCATCCTTATTTAGATTAATGTTTTACAAATGGCCTTTCATATCGATCGATGATCAAAGCATGACAAAAACGACGTTTTAACTTCTCTCTCTCCCCCCCCCCTACGTTTTTCGGTAAGGAAACATTTAGCGCTACAGTCCTGGATATTGTGTATATAAAACAGATATTTAGTTAGAGGAGTGTCCGTGGACTGCTTTTTCATCGATTGAATTACTGTAGTCGAATACGCAATGGATGAGGGAAGCTGAAATGCTATTTACAACAATAAAACATGTTATTAAATTCATAACGTCTATAGTTTATACTAAGATTTCTTTCGAAGGCCTGATGTGAACGAAATCTTCTTCTTAATAATATAGCACCAGCCCTGTTTGCGATAAGAACACTTACCAGGTCTCGTACCCGCGAAAAGTCATCAATCAACCTTCAGCTAAACACCAACTCGCAATCAGATACTTTCCGCATGTCTTCAATCTCGGCTTCAAAGCCGTACTAAAGAAAGAAAAAAAAAAGGCTGCTGTCAATGTTTTATATACAATGTCATAAGAGTGGGCTGCTTTCTTTCTTTGCCAACCTAAAAGGTCGAACGTAGTTGATAGTTATGTCATTGACAGTTTTCGTCAAACACATCGCTTGGCGTGAAGGTCATACACGATCATCTTGCTTTTAACTGGAAGGGTCAACAAGTGGTAAACTTAGGGGCAACAGAACTAATGTCCTATAAATAGGTCGCATACAAAACACGTGTTTCTAACGAAAGACATGTAGACTTGCTGTTTATATATACAGAAACGTGAATGTAAAGCTTTATTAATTTGCTTACTTACTTTTATCATTGTTAGAACTTCTTTAACTGCGTCCAGGTCATTAAACTGTCCCCCCCCCCCCTCTGTGTAGGGTAAGAGCACCAGAAGTTGACCATTTAAGAGATCGAGTGCTGATTTTTGGTGAGTTATGAATTACAGAGGGCAATACAAAAATAAAAACATTGTAATGCTTTCAACTGAACTTTCTTGATACTATTTTAGTGAATTATTTCAGAAATAGCAAAATCTTTATTTTGAAAATCTAGCTTAATTCTTTTAATATGAGCAAATGCTCCAGTAATCGACCTTCAAAACCCAGTGCTCGGCGATGTGTGACCCCTGTGTTTGGCAGCTTCGTTTTCTTCAATTTTCAACAAAATTTAAGGCGGGCTTAAAACACACATCATTGAGCTTGCAAATTTAATTACTTCAGTATTCATAAAATTCTTCTGAATTCTTGATATCGTCTATGCAAGAAGAAAAACCATAAAAATGTGGAAGGGGCAGAGGCCTTAAAAGGTGTATTATAGGTATTTCTTGGCTGTAGAGAACACGAGAAAACCGTTGGTCAAAAAAATCCTTGCAGGAGAAGTCCTGTGACCATTGATGAAATGTGTCTCTGAAACTCTATTTCATTCTCTTCCTCCAAGATATTTTGCTTCAAAACTGAAGAGCGATGAGCATGGGGAGAAGTTTCACCATGATATTTTTACAATGAAACGCATATACCAGGGTCATTGGGCAGAGTTGATGCTCGCCAAATGCTGCTGAACTATTATAAGAGATGACCCTTCTTTGACGTACAAGAAGCAATCAAAAATGAAGTTTTTACAGTAATAGGATAAAAATAACCACTGATATCCAAAAAAATAAACTTGTATGATGAAGCAAGACCAACTTAATTATATTTACTATGCAGGAATTTTTTCTGCTTTAAAATTTACCTTCTAGTCAATGGGGGGTTTACTATGAAGCATCCTTCTTCCGTGGGTTTTCGTGTATCTTGAAAACAAGAGCTAATTTATAAAAAAAATCCATTAACATATTCGTTTTTCTCAACCAGGATGCAAACAAAATGTTCTTTCTTGTTGTATAGTGTTATCAGCAAACTTCCGGGAGAATGCCGAGGCCAAAAACTGCACTGATCTGGGATATGGTTCAGGGTATGTTAGCTTTATTTCATGCTCTCGGTCGCAATTCATCCTTAACGATTCACTTTCTGGACACTATTTAAAATTATACCCTAATAAATGCAGGAAAGTCAGTGATGAGCATTGAGAACATTTTGGTCAGGAGATTTCTAACATAGTACAACGGTACCAGGGTAATTAGTGAGATGCTCCTTACTTTCATTAAGAAAAGCAAACCGAAAAGAATTTAAAGTCAAAAGCAGATTTAAGGAATTCCTAAAATACATATAAATACCTACACATAAATGAACTTTTGCACTCAATGCGTGAGCTTTACCAAAAAAAAAAAAAAAAACGTAGCCAATGCAACTCTTTGTCATAGCATCAGGGCCGACGTCAGCCTAGTCTTAAACTAGGGGCCTGGTTCAGAACCGGAGGGAGTAGTGTAAATTTTATTAGTTTTGTGAGTGCGAGATGCCACGGTGGCCACACTGACAAGAGGTCCAAGCTCCCGGCGGCCCTGCATATCATATTCAACACATTGAACTCATTTAGAATTGGTTACATTTTTCTCAGAAGTAGGAACATTCTGAAAATTTGTTGTCTACTTTTTGACATAAAGCTGCATAAGTTAGTGCTATCTGAGAAAAGTGACGTAAATTAGTGTTTGACATAAAGCAACGCAGTTTTTTTCTTACTCAAAAAATGAAACTAATTTGTTAAATACTTATGATACAATTAGTTACTTGTCACGATTCTTTATTTTACGAGGATCAACGTGCTCAGCTTGTTCTCGTTTTGTTAACTACGTCGTGATTGAGTTCGTAAAACGAGATAGTGATGTTTTCAACAACTGTCTTCGATATGAGCAATTTGAGCGTGGTCCCTTTTACAAGATGGCTGGCAGCGCGGCATCGTGACTTTTAAAAGTGATACATGAAATACGGCTGGGCCAAAGGAAGGGGTCACTTGTTTTATGGCTGTAAAAACAAACCAAGGCGAGGCGGTGCGGATTCTCTGTACTCCCTTCACACCAGAGTCGTTAATCACCCGAATGTTTCCGCTGCTCTTCGTCTTGTGATGCTGATGCCATTTGCCCAAATGGCAAATTATAGGCCAACAAGATGTCTCATTTCTTCTCACTCTCGAGTTGCTTTCCGACAATGTGCGAGTTGTCTCTTCTCTGGCTCAGATTTGATGATGTGGCTGGGGAACAACATCGGCGTAACTAGGTTTCAGTTACGGAGGCCACACAAATTAACGCATTGGACAAATGTGTTATTTACGTTTAAGTTTCAAAAAGGGGTCCTTTACCAAGGGATCGCTTTTGACATTTCTGTACCTCAGAGCCAGACTAACGTATGTCCAAAAAAAAATGCGATTTTCCGTTTCTAAGTGCATTCAGGTAAACACACCAGTAGCGGCCAGTGCTTCAGTAGTGGCCACTTCAAGGTTTATATTTGAAAAGATAGGATTTCAGGTTTCCCAATGGACTCTAACATGCAGTAGGTAATACCTTCTGCACGTTTGATGCACGTTTGGCTACTACTTAAGCAATGGCCACTACAGGTTTTTTTTACCTAAAATGTGGAATCCTATTCTGCATCGAGCCATATGAACGTAATCCTTAAAAAAAAAAAAAAAAAAAAAAAAAAATTGTAATAATTTACCAGTGTTGAAAGAGCGCGAGTCTAGTCTTTTGTATGCAACAGGCGACCGTTTTTCCTCTCTCCTGTAAAGTAGCGAGTATGTGACTTACGTTAGTCTTGGGTACAGATTTGTCCAAAACGTTAATTTCTGAGGTCTTTAACGGTTTGGACAAATGTTTTATTGACATTTGTTTAAAGGTTTTCAGAAAATGGTCCTTTACTTAGTACCTTAACGCTTAGTTTTGAAAAGAAGCGGACAGTATTATAATTTGACGCCTCATACGTTTCAGCTTTAAAAATAAATTGAGAGTTAAAATGTATTTTCAGCCGTCCAGTGCAAAAAATATGAATTCACTGCCAACACTTCTTTGATTTAACGTTAATGTTATGAATCGTTATCATTTCAAAGTAGTTTGTTTTGAAGAAGCAAAAAAAAAAAAAGGACCAGAAAAATAGTCCCCTAAAATGCTGTTTTCAATAAAATTTATTCAACTACTTACACACTTTTATACTTTTCGTCTTCCAAAAAACTTCTTTTTCTGTGATACAAATGATTTAGCAGATGTAAAATCTGAAAAAAATAAAAAAAAAGCAACATTGCGTGGAAATTTATGCCTTGAGGTCAACTGTTACTCATAAATAACTTGTCGAACTTTTAATGAATGATCAGCAAAGAGTAGCTTGTTGACTCCTTTTCACAGAGTCCCCTATTCATTGCTTATCTTTTCGGATTCCATAAATGACAAATAAGTTCGAAAATCGCTCTTTTTTTTGCTAGAAAATCAGTTTTGCAATCTTTGGACAAATAAACATAATAGCTAAGTAGAAGAAGCCGCAAACTTCTCAAGATGTCAGGCTCAAGCAGAGTATACATGATGATTACAAACACTTTGTATGTTTCCTTTTTTCATCGATGCTTCCAAAACAGATAACTCTCACAGTTTTGAGCGGTAGTTTGAAGTTGATACAATGTTGCAAAATGTGAAAAAAATTGCTTCTATTTAGTCTACACTGTGAATTAAATGATAGCTTATGATTTCTTATCGGATTTCAAGTGTATGAGTGAAACTCCCACTCGTTTAACATAGGGTCAAATGACTTATAAAACACTCAGCATAAATTTTTATGAATCTCCATTTAATTAAAAACTATTAATACATTTGCTTATATTTAGTCAGTGCACAGTTTTCGCACCTTCCGTATTACATATTTATTGCGACATATTAAAAATAATGCGTTATTCAATGACTTAGTATTTTTATAAATACTTTAACAATATTAATTTATATGTATATGCTTAATATCTTTTCTAGTTTTGTTTCAAATGTTTACTGTAGATCTCACGTATTTGTTCTCAACATTGTTTCTGTGTTCAGATTTACGGTAAAATAACCATCGGTAATGTTTGATTTTTGTTAGCCTTTAAAAAAAAAATGTTGCATATTTAACAAAATCTTTGCTTTTACAGACTTTTTTCCTATTTACGTATGAGGCAGTGAAAAGCAGAGGGATGTAAGTGGACATTTTAGGATTTCGAGTAAAACGCGTTTCAAGTTCAGGATCTAGGCATTGCAACTTTTTCCGAAATCATACTGTATAGCAGAACTTACTAGAGTTACTAAACTATCATCGGCCCCAAAACAGAAGAGAGACTCTCCTATCATTTGCACGGGTTACCTCCAAATACTTCATTTTGGCACTTACATCCCTTTGCTTCTCAGTGCCTCATGTATTTTTAGTGACTAGAAACACATTTAATAAGAAAAAAATTAAAACAACCTTTGCGTTCTAAGTAGTTACATGCACACACATGAAAGATGTATTTATTTTTTTTTTATCATTGTTTCAACCATAAATGGTCTTACTGCTTCAGTACTGTTTAGGAATGCATAACTACTCTGAGAAAGCAGAATTTTTTATACCAATTATTTCTTCAAGACGTCATTTTTTGATGCTTCAAGATTATGAGATCTTTTGAGCGTTCTGCTTTTTAATTTCATGTACCAGCTAAACTTTCGATAAAGGTAATGAATAAAGTCAAATTTTCAAATAGGGTAGGGTGGCCCAAAGCGGGTATGTCGCCCAAAGCGGGTAGGCATTCGTATGCAGCCGCATGTTGTGCAAGCGGCGATGCATAAGTATGTCGTGTTTGCCAGAATACCTCCGAATTTCAATAAGTATCAGAGAAGCATCGGTGAAGCGGCATGACGTAACCAGACTTTAAATGCATAAAATGCAGCTACATTTCTAAAAAAAAAAAAAAAAAACCAGAAGATATGTAACTTGTGATTAGTCAAAGACCAGCTTATTTTTTTATTGTTAATAATATTATGTTATTCTGACATCATGCACCTATAAACTACGATGGTCATTCCTCTTTTTCTTTTAATTTTAACTAAAGGTTATAATTATTGAAATAAAAATCGTACTTTTAAGTGGGTGGGGCAAAGCGGGTATACTCGCTTTCTGTATGTTTTGTTAACCAATGTACTGACTTAGATTTTCGGTTTAAATAGGATAAGTAAAACTTAAAAAATAATTTTTTTATGGCAATTAGCTAGTCGATTGATTTAATCAATTATTTCTTTATGTTTTATAAACAAATGTGCTGACTTTGATTTTTAACTTAAATTCGATAAGTATAAATTTATTTACTTTTTTTTATAATGGCAGTTAGCTAGTCAATTGGTTTAACTATTAATTACTTCATATTTGATTGACAAATGCATCAATTCACAAATAGTTAAGCTTACCCACTTTAGGCCCTGTTGGGCAAAGCGGATTTTTCGAAGGTTTGTAATAATGTTAATAAATAAATAAATATTGGGTTTGAAATAATGCAGGATCACTTTTTATTTTGAAGTTAGAGGTCCCTTCTAGGAAATAAAACCAAAATTGTTACGATAAAAAGCGAAAAACTACAATTTTCGATCGTTCTTCGTTAACCTACCTGCATTGGGAAAACCTCCCCTTAACAGTATTAGTTCATTTGTTTACTTAACTGTCCATGTGAGCGTAATATTTGTAATTTTAAAAATAGATGTTTTAATGGTTTTCAGAGTTTTAGCACAAGCAATAATCATTTCATTATTTTCTCTTACAATATAGCTATGCAAAACAAATTAGGAAACAACGGTTGTTTACCCCAGGTGTTGGTGCAGGACACCGATGTCAAAGACGACACTTACAAGCCTTCCGCACTCAGTCTTCCTATGCTGAACTTCCTGTTTAGAAGCGGAATGCCCAACAAGACATACTTTGAGCAAAGGTAACGAGTCGTAGCCGTGAATCTCGTCACATTTTTCTTCAGCCTTGAAAGGCCACATTTCTTAATGGAAGTGGGAAATGTCTTGGGAAAGGTCAAGTAAGGCTCATCCAAGGAGAAGAACAATGAATGCTTTTTTGTGCTTTACCAGCTTCCTAGCGAAGAACATTGCGGATTTTCTTTCAGATCGGATGACATTCCATTTCCCCGTGGAATGCTTTGCAATCTTTGATATGGCTGGGAGATTTGGTAAAAATGTTGCTGTTTGTAAAGAATTGCACTTGCTTTGTTTTCTTGCAACACTGACGTAGCAGCAATTGAAACATTCTGTCAGACAAATGAAAATATAAAAAGTAATGTAATTGTATAGTTGTTTTTAATGCTGATTATCATTTTTTTCAGTAAATTATTATTCCAACTGGATTGTTTCCTATCCATGTGTTTCATTTTTATAGTCAACGTGTTTAAATACTTCAAGAACTGCAAATGTCATGCTAGTTTTTTTAAAAGAATATATTCAATGTTAAATCAAGCATGTCATTTAAAAAAAACTGACTGACATTTTGAATGTTCATAGGGAAATACTTCGTATCTGCTTACGAAGTATTTCCCTATACTTCGTCCTAACATAGTAGAATTTAAAATGTCCCCCCTAACATAGTAGAATTTAAATTTTAAATAAAAACAAAGAAAATGTATTAGCATTGGTATTCAAGTGTAAAGTAGCATTCTCAAGAAAATGAATTTGAATTAATTAAATTTGGCTGCTTAAAATTGTTCTAGATCTATATACAGTAGGCGCCGCTTAATGTGATCACGGTTAATGTTATCATTCGCTTAATGTTATCAGAATTACCAAGTCCCGGAACACTTGTATGTTAACACACGTTAAAAAAGTCGGATATTGTAATCAGCGGCTTCATTTATTGTTATCACTTTTTCATAAACTTTCATTTTTTTCCCTGTTTTTATTCCTCAGTTAACAGAAATACATAGGCAAACCCTGACGAGACTAACTTTCTGTGTAGCATTTTGTGGTTTTCAATAGCAGTTCAAAATTTTTCTAGGAATGAAGTTACAGAAACTTCTCCCCTCAGTAACCACAGACTCCCCCTAAGAAAACTTTCTTTTGCACCTAAAAAAATTCAGTCGCTGGACATGGCATTGATGTAGGACGTCCATTGTTGCTATTACTTAGTAAACTATTAAAGAATTTTGTCGAGATTGAAAACAAAGTGAAATTAAATTAAAATTTAAACAACAAGCAAAACCATGCTGGAAGAGATAGAAAAGCTGAATGTGCTTTGAAACTGGTTTACGAATGTCAGGGAAAACGGTCATATTTTATTTCACCTATTACTATGTGATTAAAAATTGCATAATTTAGCTTTAACTTTTTATAATTCAGATATTTCCATTTTGTTAATTTAATAATTTATAATTTGAAACTGCGTTTAGTAGAGTCATTGTGATTTTAATTTGAGGATGCCAAAATAAATGCACATTAATTGGAAAAAAATCATTATTTTGTGTCTCCTGGATTCTTTTCGGTTATTGTTATCATATTATATTCGTCCCAAAGTGATCACATTAGGCGGCGCCTACTGTAGATTAATATTAGTTATTAACCGACTTCAAAAAAGGAGGTTAGGATTTCGTCTGCGCCTTTTTATGTATGTTTTCTGATTATTCCAGGACTACTTGACCGATTTGAAAAATTCTTTTTTTGTTTGAAAGGGTATGCTTCTCAGATGGTCCCATGGTAAGTTGGTCTGGAGGTAATAAGAGGTTCTGGAGAAATGCAAGAAACTTCATTTCACACGCAAGAATTTCATACGTTGTGGATACGTAATCCAGCAGACGTCAGCGTGCAGCAGTCCAGCAATCCAGCAGACATAACTGAGTAGGTTTAGTTTTAAAGACAAATTTAGCGTTTAGTTAAATTAGCGTTCAATTCAGGATTCGGTGGGTTGTCAGTTACGTTAGGTAGTAGTTTATAAGAGGCCTCGACTTCAAAAGGTTATTAAAAGTTAAGAGATCGTATATAATTAGTTAAGTTTTAAAAATAATTCATTGCATAGTAATGAAAATATCAATGTTTATTCTATAATTCGTTGTTTAGTTTTGCTGATTTTTGTACTAGAATTGTAAAATAAATTTCATTTCTGGGTTTGAGTAGGAAATAGTATGTAAGTGTAATTAGTTATTTTTTGCTTTTTAGTTCCTAGATGTTTTTGAAGGCGGTTTTTTTTTTTTTAATTTGAAAGTAATTTATTAGTTAAATAAATAATGTCAAATTTATTGACTCGAGTTTTTGTATCTTAACCAATACATTTCCCGCAACGTTAATTCTTATCACTGTTCTTAGGCATAAAGGCACGTGCGGTTGGATCGGAAAAAAAAAAAAAAAAAAACACTCAACATTCATTAGGGGAATAGTAAAATGGAAATATAGGAGGAAATTTGAGGGAATTTGTTTTCGCGAATACAATACTTCCTTTACTATGTAAAAGGAAGTAATAGATAGCATAAGATGGCAGTTACCATATTATTCAGGACTTAGCAAAATTACTCTCTTGATGTTTCCTATCAAAAGATGATGCTTGTTTAGCTGCCAAGTTTGCGCAGTGTTTATAAATCGCTACGCTAAGGTCTGTGCTCGAATTATTTTATTTTATTCTAATTTTACAATGTCTGGCAGTATTTGCCAACCTGTCATGAATTCAGTTTTGCATTCAGGAATAAATAAAACAAAATAAAACATATTACTTTAAAAGAGTCATTTATTTCTTTTTCTTCGTTTTGCAAGGTATTTAAAAAGTCTCACACTGCAAAAGCAAGTTTAGTAAAAAAAAAAAAAAAAAAAACTTGTTTCAGACTTCTCTCTCTCTACAGAACTCTTTTTTAATTTTGACCCTTATCTCAAAAAGTTTGTACCACAGAGTCAAAACACAGACGGGAGCACTTTTCGTAGTCATAAATTTTGCTACAAGAGCCTCGAGCATTTTAAAAGTTGAAATTGATCCTTTGACTCTGTAAGATCTCAAGCTATGACATCCCTGGTTGCTCTTTAATTAAAAAGTCTTCACAAAAGAAGAGTCAATGAAGAAATATTTTTCAAGGTGTTTAAAACTCATAGTTCTTCTCCAAACTATTGCTTAACTTTGTGACTATAATACGTTAGACTTTACGCGAGACTTATTTAAAGAAGAGCTACAATGCTATGTGCAAAACAGTTGAAGAAAGTGAAGGGCTCGGAACAGAAATGGGACAAGCCAAATGAGTGACTTTTCGATCAAAATTCTCATGATTATAATTGAAATAAACATGACATTGGATTATGTCATTTGGAGAAAAACAAATCTGGTTTTAGTATTGCAGAAAATAGGTAGTATGTACCTTTGAAAAATTCTACAAATATGTTTTATAAGTTGGAAATTGGCCTACTAAAAAATTCCCATCTTGTGGTAGTTCACATTCTTACCCTGAGCCCTTTAATTTTATATTTCATATAAACAAAGAGCTCTTTTAGTTAAACGATATTTTTCTTTTGGAAGTACAAAACATATGAAAAGGGGAGGGAAGCCTAAAAATCTTTAAAACATTATAAAAACGATGAAAAAAGTAAAAAGGATTAAAAAGAAAGAAAAAAAATGAAACGCTAAAATATGGGAGTCAGTATTTTCTACAAATTTTTCACTCTGGGGCTTAAAAAGTTTTGCGCTGATAAAGAAAGTTTATCTTTTAAAAATAACTGTTTCAGACTAAGACATTTGTTTTTTCACCCTTATCTCAAAAAGTTTGTATCAGAGTTAATATTATGTGAGCACCTTTTGTAGCCTTCAATTACGGAATTACAAGAGCCTTGCATGTTTTAAAAGTTGCAATTGCTCCTTTTTCTTGCTAAGAATATCTGTTTTCGTAGCTTTGATTGCATTCAATTGCAAATTGAATTTTGTTTGGTAAATCAAGTATTACGTGCTTACGTTGTAAATGTACAGCATGTAAAATTATTTCAAGGTAAACACACCAGTGGCCAGTGCTTCAGTAGTGGGCATTTCAAGGTTTATATTTGAAAAAATGGGATTCTATGTCTCCCAATGGATTCAAAAGTGAATCAAACATATTTTGACGAAATCACAGGTTTTGATTGGATGTGGTGAATTTCAAACAATATAAACCTTGAAGTAGCCACTACTGAAGCACTGGTACTGAAGCACTGGTTTAGTATTGTGTTTACCTTATACGGCAATAAAAATTTCTGCATTCACATACCTTCTCATTTTGTCTACCTTAATAAAAATTCCCATGGAAAAGAAAGTTAATTAAATGTCATTTAGTTCGTGAAATCAAAGGTCGAAAGAAACTGGCAATGGTTACTTTAATAGTAACTAACGGAAGAAAGTTTTTTTTTTAAGCAAGTAGCCTGAATCAAGCACTAAATTCAAAGATGTGGCAAAAAACGAAAGTCTAAAGTATTGTCTGTGTCTGACATAATTTGCAGTTAATCTGGTTTCCACATTGCAAAGAACGTGCGTCATTTGATAGTGCAGTATTTATTGCTTTTTCTAGCATTTTGCTGTTGAGATGAGAGGCAAATTTCAAGTAGTTACCGAAAAAACTTTTAAATACTATTCAAGCTTTCATTTGCTTTTTCCCCGCATTTGAAGGCCTCACTTTTTAATCAATTCGCCTCTTTTTGAGCAATCACGATTGCTTATTGTTCTCACTTGACGGTTTTGATGTCTTATGATTTTATTTCCCCCCCCCCCCCCCCCGCCTCCCTCTGCAGCACCACCGTCGACCGGCCGGCACCTCCCGATCCTGCTCCTCTAGCGAAAACCGTCTCCAGGTTGCGTCCATATCCTACACACACACGCATACATACACACATTTACACACACATACCCACACACTCATGCCTGCACACAGACACAAACACATACGCCTACATACACAAACTCGTGATTGCGAAAAACATAATTTGAATTCAAGATGTCAAAATTCAAATTAAGTTTTTTTTTTCCGGTTTCTATTGTCCTTATTGCTAGTGGTTTTCGTCTATTGTTCTTTCAATTCTTTTTCTTGTAGTCAGTTTTACTTAGGAGTATGTAGAAAATAGGTTTCTAATTCGTAACCATAAATGAATAAATAAATGAACAAATTAAAAAAAAAAAAAACATAAATCAATTACTTTGGAACTGGTTTAATATGTAAATATATTTTGGATCGCGTTAACCAAAAGTAATTTTAAAAAACCTGAAAAACATATCAGCTAAATACAAAGCTTTACGAACGTAAGTCAAATATAAAATTACAAATCGATTATCTGTTCTACTTTTTTATTACACACATTTTACAGTATTTCTTACCATAACCATATTTCACGGCGCAGATAGCACGTGTCATACTGAATGTACATCATAGAGAAGAAAATTACGTCTAGCGTAAGAGAAGGAATGGAATCTTCTATCAGCAAGTAAGTGAACTCATTCAGTTGCCTGCCACAAATGAGGCAATAAGAAGCAAAGGGATGTAAGTGAACTATTAAAAGTTTCAAGTGAATCCCGTTTAATGTTCAGATCCTAGGTGGGCTTTCATTATTTTTTTTTCTAAATTATGCTCTTCAGCAGCTCTTACTAAGGCTACTAGTACTATATCTTGCCCCAAGACAGAGGAGAGGTCCACCTACCATTTGTACTGGTTATCCCCAAATTTTTAACTTTTTTACTTACATCCCTTTGCTTCTCACTGCCTCAAATGTAATTCTTCCATTAACTAAAAAAAATCACGTATTATAGCTGCTAATTAATTTTACTAACTTTTTTTATTGGTTCATTTTCATTTCTTGGTTTAGAGAAAAATAAAATATGTGAAGAAGAAGTAATTTAAAAGCTTAACACTTGAACACTTTTAAAACCAATAACAAATTAATAATTTAAAATTCAGAAAATTACTGCATTTATGGCACAATTAGTACTATTTTTTTAAAAAACATCATCGTGAAAAGCATTAAGACTGTTGTGTGACAATAAATAATGGTAGATTTTATGTATTTTAATCCTTGGTGTACAACTATTTACACTGTGGAGAACCCATTGAGCTTAACATTTTCTTAAAATAGCTCTTGTATTAAAGAGCTGAAAAATAGGATATCAAAGCTTTACCCCCCCCCCCTTACTCGAATTTACAAACTATTACTTCACCTTTTCATTTTTTATCACAATTAACGCATCTTCAGAAGATACAAAATGGCAAAGTAGCTGATGGTTTTTTTCAGTGGTTTTCAGAAATTTATTCTCTGAATAATAAACTAAATGCAGTAATATTTTTAATTATAACAAATTAAAAATAATTTTTACAACGACATATTTATTTATGTTTATTCTGCAAACGAACTGACTTTAAGAATTTGATATTTCATAATTAAAAAAAAAACAATACTTTTTTTACGCTTTGTTTAAGCAAATAGTAATCATTTATGAATCCCTCTCAAAGTTCCAAGAAACCCTAAGGTTCTGCAGAACCCATGTTGAAGACCTCTGCTTTAAAATGTTGAATTTGTTAAAATAATACCCGAAACTGAAAACTAAACCAGACGAATCCAATTCTCGGGTAAATTTACTCAATCCGTTAAAAAAATAAATTAGTTAATTAAAAAAATAAGTAAATAAAAGAAAAAAGAGAGTGAGAAACATATATAGACATGCAAATCCTTTATTTACTAACTAAAATGAGTTCGTTTTCTACACGATCACTATGTTTAGTTAGATGTTTTAATTTTTTTTGTGTGTAAAGTTATCAGAAAATAAGTAATTAAAAAGAAAAGTATGAGAAACTTTTAAAGTAACAAGAAATTCGAAAAATTCAATACCAAAAATAACATGTTTCAAAACTTTACTTCGCAGCTGTTTCAAACATACATTCATTTCGAAAGTGAAGAAAAAAATAAATTCAATTCAAATCCAACGTGCGCACGTTTCATGTCCTTGTTCTCATAATTTTTGTTTGTCCGTATTCAATTAGAAAAAAAAAAAAAAAAAAAGCAATTGTACAGAAAAAAAGGAAATCGTCAGGACTTTAACAAAACTATCCTTATATTTAAAAAATATTACACTCACTAGAGCCTCATTTGTCAAAAATTCTTGACAACTTAAAATCAATTCATTAAATGACATCCGCCTACAACGATAATGATTAGCTATTTCCTGGAATGTGGAATGCACTGTAGCTAATCTCTTTGGTTCCCTATTTGTTTCTTTCGTCCGCAAACAACACGCAGGAGCTCCGCTTGTTTACCGACATGTGTCATTGGAAGACCCCCTCTGCTTTAAGAAGTTCAGCTAGGGTTGCTTTCGGTAACCTCTTCTTGTTACAAAAAAAAAAAAAATGTTTTTCTTGCTTAAAAAAACTCGCCAAAGTAACAAAATTTTAAAGCTGGGATTGATAAACAATAAACTTAACAAGATTCCTCCGAAAATAAATAAATAAAACAATACTAATAACAAATGCATAAACATAAAATATACATAAGGTAATAATTAAAAAAATTTTTTTCTTGCTTAAAAAAACTCTCCAAAGTAAGGAAATTTCAAAGCTGGTATCAATAAGTAATAAACTTAACAAGATTTCTCAAATAAATAAATAAAGTAATAATAATAATAATAATTCAATAAACGAATAGTTAAATTCTTGATTTGTAAGTGCATCTTGAAGGCTTTTAGAAGAGAGCAAAATGTTAAGACTCACTGAGGCTCAAAAACATTTTTCCGTGCATAGACATAAAACTTAAGTAAAAAACAAGTTATAGTGAAAACTGGCGGGGAAAATAATGTGTTCTTTCAGTGAAATTTTGAAAAAGATTTCTACAGCTACAATTTAGGGGGGGGGGGTAGCGGGGGCGTTACAGAATGACCACAATTAACAAGTTTCATGACATTCCATAACTTGAGTAAAAAATTCAACTTGACCTTGCTCGAAGTTTTACATTTTATAGTTAAGGAAATATAAGTAGTGAAGCTATTCAATGCGTATATAATACAGGGTGTCCTGAAAAAGACTGACTGTTTTTAAAAATTTATAGCAGGGAAACGGTAAATGATAAAAAAATAATTATTGCAGAAAATTGATGTGGTGGGCCGTAAATCCCCCCCCCCCGAGTTTCAAATTTTAGTTGAAAATTTTTGCAATAGATGGCGCTGCAGATAGTAAGCCTGTAAATCAAAAATAAGATAGAAAATTACACCATAATTTTTCGAAAAAAATGAACAAAAGACTAAAACAATATTTTCAAACAATCGTCGGCTGTGTTCCCAGGTCGCAATCGTAGGAAAAATCGGTGAATTTCAATTCATCGTTTTCGACTTACCGGCTTGCTATATGCAGCGCCATCTATTGAAACATTTTTGAACTAAAATTTGGAACTCTGAAGGAAAAAATTTCTTTTTTTATCATTAACCGTTCTCCTGTAATCAATTTTTGAAAACAGTCATTCTTTTTCAAGGCACCCTGTATATATGTATATAACTGAAAGCTCGTTTTTTTTTTTTTTTTTTTTTTTTCAAACACATTTCAAGAAGGCCTTCATATTTTATTTAGTTTTACACTAGTCAGAAATTATTCTTAAGACCGTTTTTCTTAAGGGGTAAAAATAAAGCTTTTCCTAACTTTTGACGATTACTGTGTGATAAAAATAAAGTTTTGAGCAATAAATACATGTCAAACCCCGCTATAACGAACCCTCAGTAGATTGGCTGAGGAAATCGCTATAACCGAGAGTTCACTGCATCCGATTTTTCGAAAATAAGCCCACATTTGCTAAGAAACTTCTGTAATGAATATCTCTATCGCACGATGTTTCTATTAGTGAAAAGGATAACATTAAATAACATTTTAGTATTAACTATTGTGTTAGTATTCAATAATTAACAAAATATGGAAATGTATCTTTCTTTTATCCATAATATATGAGAAAGAAAATGTTATTTTTCGCTTCAAGCATTAATATATGTTTTGTTGGTTTTTCTGCCAATTATTGTAAACAAATCAACAACTTGATTATCTAATTCCTGCGGGAAAAAGTTTGCTCAAAACACTGAGAGTTGCCTTAGAATTACAATTCTGGCAGATAATGAATACAGTAAATTTAGAAAGGAAAAATTCGTTACAAAGTGAGAATAGACTTTCGCTGCTTTTCTCAATTTCAGAATAAATTTCACTTTATCCCCTACAAAATTTTTTTTCGCTTGCCTAATTTAGCTATGATCAGGGTGAAGCAATACAATACTATGAGAGGGACAATAGGTGAGGAGTGCAGTTTGGAGCGGAGTACTCTGGGGAAAAAAAGGCTAACTATTGCAGAAGATGGCGTTTGCCTATGGAAAATTTGGTAAGGAACGTAATTGGGATAAATGCTATGAAAAGCTGAAAATTTCAGAACTTTTCGGATCGCTATAGCCGATTTTAGAGCATTTAGGGTTCGTTACAAGCGTTTCAAAATATTAAAATATAGTTCTTCAGTTGGAGCCAATCAAAAAGTTCGCTGCAACCGGGGACTCGCTATATCCCGGGTTCGCTATAGCGGACTATAGTTCGACTGATAACTAAAGAGAACAGTTTCTGATGTTTGACTAAAGATAATAGTTTCTGATGTTTGGAGTAATGAAAGTTGTCCTTGTAGTCAAACTACGAGCAACAATGCACTAAATAAGCTAGAAAAGGGAAGATGGTGAACCTTGTTGATACCGAATTTAGTAAGGAATTTCGGAAATTCTAATGACTACTGGTGCTATATATTTTATGACAAAAATAGTACTTACCTATCACTATTAATGATTTACCATTTAAATTTTTTCTTAATCAAAATCAGTAATTTTGGAAACAAGAGAAATTATTTTATGAAACTATGGGAAGTTATAACCGGTACAGCACATCATTGTTGCTTGAGTCACTGTGTACTTTACCTTGATCCATGGCTAATATTGATTAAACAGCACATATAAAACGAAGTTATATATCGCAGGACGAAGGATTTCTACAACTTCAAATCAACACTCGAGAGTAACTTCCAAGCAGTAACTTCAGAATAACTGGATTATTCAATGAATAGTATAAGTGTAAAATGTTTACAACTTCTGTAACATTTACATTCTGTAAAATAAAAGTTTAAAATTGATATTATAACCTTGCCAGCACAGTGTAGCATCGTGCCTTCGACAGTTTCTTTTGAAGTCGAATGCACTAAAAATTACGAAGTGGTGAAAAATTCACCCTCATGGCTCAAAGTTATCCTAAATGATTGTAATTATTATTTCCTCTATAAAAAAATCAGTAATGATCCATGCTATTTGGTAATGAAGATATATGAATCGCTCAATAATGTTTCATTGTTTAATAATAGTGTAGAGCAGCGCTTCCCAAACTTTATGGCCAGCGAACCAACCCCCGTCATTAAAGTGTATAGATACTTGTACTTTCTAGATAATTGAACGTAATTATATTAACCAGTACCAATTAGAGAGGAACATCACTATTTAAAAACAGAACTAGGTGTAGTTTACTGTGCTCCACTTGATATATACTTGCAAGTTCTGGAGGAAAAAAATCAAATTGAACTATAGCAGAACAATAGGTAACGCAGGAGTTAAAATTTAAAATTGAACTTCGAATTAATGGAAAGAGATTGTTATTTCTGGCACAATTTTCAAATTATTGGGTTTATTTCGTTATAGCGTGAGTCAAATATGAGGTTCAGCATCTACACAACTTCGATAGTGTCAGTGACTACATAGGTTAAAAATCCGGATTTGAATAGGTAGGTTGTGGTAAATGGAAGAACACGCTTTGCTTTTGCAATGAGGGTTGGTATTTTTGTTCTTTGGACAAAACTAAAGTGTGGGGGGTATGTATCTTGGAAGGTTGATTCCCAAGGTGAAGTTTTATGTTACGTCCATTAAACTATTCACGAAGCAGAAAATCATCGTTCACTCTCCATATTTGCTTCTCAAGTTTCACAATTATGCATTTAAATTTAGTTTTTTAGTGTTTTTTAAGGACTAATTTTATTTTGACAGCGTATTACTTCACTTTTTAATGATATAAGTTAATTATTAGGCTGATTATTTTGTATTTAAAAAGAACTTTTTGATATTGTTAGATGGCTTATTCTATTTAAAAGTACATCAAAATGGCAAAAAATTGCATGATGTGCTTCGGACCAAACGTGGTGGCAAATACTAGGATTGCCATATACTTGCAGAATGTCGCCTAAATAATCCGTAATGCCCAAAAGTGATGAATTCATTACACCACCAATGTACACCCATTCTGTACCCTGGTCGCCTCTTTCCCTAAAAAGGCCAACCTTATCGACTTCTTAACTCAAACTCTGTAAACATAAAAATTACAGGATATGAAAAGAAAAAATAAATCGTTAGTTTACAGTCACTACTCAACTAGTCAGAGTGCTTTATATACTTTTTCAAATTTTCATCGTGGTTTGTGAAAGTGATAGGTTCCGTAGATTTTTATAGACCACCCATACTGTCGTAAAACGTATACACATGAGAACATAAAAACAAAATCCGTCACAGGTTGAAACCAATCCGCTCATTTTCTTCCGCTATCATTAAATTTGAATGAGTTGTGGTCTTGCCCTTTGAATACAGTTGCTCATCCGTGCAGACAATAATCTTGGCAATCCGGTAAATGAGCGGTTTAGATTCCACTTCCCAAACTGTAGTACAAAGCAATTGTCGTTAAAATTTAAAAGAAATTATCTTTCATCAACGACGGAAAGCATTTTCTATTAAATTACCCACAGTTCAGCTGAAACTGAAAAAGCTTAAGCAAAGTTAATGTGATGTGAAGCGTCTCATTCACTGCCCTTTTTGCAAAAAATGATCTTATTTTCTTCGAAATTTCTAATGATATCCCTCAATTTTGACCATTTCCTGTGCCGAACATGTAAAGAAATCCTTTTCTCTTAAATTAGTGTTTGGATTTCGTGGGTCGTCTACTCGATCGACAATACTCGCAAACGAGCAGTCGAGCATCATGTTTTGTAAAAGTTGGAATAAATTTCTCAACGTGTTTTCACATGACTGCCTTTTGATAAGTTAAATCAAACCGGTGTTGTTTTATCTTCTGGTTCTCATAATGATTTTTCAGAATGCGTCAGTTTTGAAACGCAGCTCACCAAGATAAAAAAAAAGTGCAATAAAGGTGTTCTGCTTTGAAAAATTCCTAAATTAAAAACAATAATCAGTTAATTTTATTTTTTAACGGTTTTATTATCGGCTGGTTGAGCAGTCCAATTGCAGATGTAAAAGTACTGAAAATTTTGAGAATGTTTTAATGAATCAATCTCTTGTTTTCCGGATGTGAGGGCTTCCTGGAAAAAATTGAAAACTTTATTTTTTACTAATAAGATATAATTTTAAATAAAAGTAAGTATATTTTCTTATGAAACACAAAGTGTTTTGTTTTCCTTCTTAACAGGAATACACATCACATATTATCACAAAGACCAACTGGCTCCACTCAAATGAACAATGCATAAAACTTTTATTTTAAAAGCAAAAAAGACTTTATGTTCCATAACCAAATGCCAAATAAGGAAGTACAGTATAACCCTGATTTAACGATTGTCAAGGGACTGAAAAAAGTTATTGTTAATTGAGGAACATAGACATTCAATGCAGTCAAATCAGAACCAGAGGAATGTATTACTAATTGAAGAAGTCATTAAATCGGGTATCGTTAAATCGAAGTTATACTGTATTTGGAAAGACCTCCCATCGGGCTGCCTCTGCTCCAAATATGGTGTTGAATGGCAAGGCAATCGTTTTCGTCGCTCTGCGGAAAGAAAGATATCTAAGCAACTCCATTACATCAGAAATATGTCTTCATTTTTCTCGTTCAATGAGTTTTGAAAAAATACATTCATTATATTGAGAATGCACCGATCTAAAAGGATAAGAATATCATACTTTACTCAACTATAACTTTTACACAACAACTTTTTTTTAAAAAAAGAAAAAAAAAAGTATATTTACGTAGGCATGGAAGGATTTGGTTATGCACCCAACTGTTTATGAGTGCACAAGAACTGAAAATAGATTTTCAGCAGCCCGACGAAGCAACACAAGAGATCAATAACATAATAAAAAATACCCATGAGGCAATGAGAAGCAAAGGGATGTAAGTGCCGAAATTAAAAATTTGGAGATAACCAGTACAAATGGTAGGTGAACCTCTCTTCTGTCTTGGAGGCAAGAGATGGTACTAGTAGCCCAAGTAGGTGCTCTTATACAGTATGATTTAGAAAAACTGTTCAATGAAAACCTACCTAGGAACACAACTTTAAACGTTCTTTACTCAAAACTTTAAAATGTCTACTTACATCCCTTTACTTCTCACTGCCTCATATATGCTTTTTCCTATCAAGTTAGTTGTTTGATGTCAGTTGTTGTCATGAGCAATGAAATCTGCCTTTTATAATGTTATAATGTTCAAACTGTTCATTCAGTTATTTTAGAATTCTTCATGAGGTTATGTAAACTACTTTACATTAGACATATAAGAAAATGAAGCTTGTTTTCGTATTCAGAGAAAGGTAAAATATTCAATGCAAGCATCCAACGCTGTATTCCCAAGTGGCCAACTGATATATGATTTTTTAAGTGAACAACAACTATTAAAAAATGAATCTCACGCCACTCATTTCAAAAAAATCGCCAAATATGGCAAACAAGTCACTGCATAACCACAATCGTAGTCCCCTCACTCATCGATGAAGGATGGGGCAGTAAACTATGTGAAGACTTCGAGCATCCTCTCACGTGGCAAATGTTACACGTACGACTGAGGCACGAGCCCAACCAGGAAGATCTATTTTTAAGCAACTTTGCTTATGAGTACACAGCAAAGCATGGCGCAAACAATCAATTTAGGCTCTTCAGACCCTTTAACCAGACAACAAATTGAACTGTGAAACTATTTATGCACTGTCTTGAAATTGGATCTAGCTTTTTGTTAGATGGTTTGCCATTATAATTTTACTCTTCCGTGGGAGATGTCATGTGGTACGCATTTTACAATGAAGCTACCAAAATTTGATACTTCGTCGAAAACTGAAAGTACATAATGTCTGAAACTTTCGATTGCTTCCAAAATGTAGAAAATAGTTTGTTCTAAAACTGTTGAAGAACAAAATTGTGCACAGATTTAAATTAGAGACAGGTGACTTCCGGAATGCAACAAAACATTTTTTTTACTCATGCATTAAAAATTGGCATATAAATTACGTACTCACAGAAAAATATTAACATTTTTCTCTCGTTGCTGGTAAAGGGAAACCTGTGAAAGTTGACCACTTGTGGTGAACTACTTTAATGGTAAACTTAAATAGGTGGTCATCAACTAGGTTGATTTATATGATATAGGACTAATTCTGTACCTGAAAATGCGGTCAACTTAGACAGGTGGTCAACTAACTAGGGTTGTCAACTTTACAGGTTTTAATGTAGTACTACGAATGCAGAGGAATATGTTTTTCTCCACCTACAATGCTGATTCCGTAAGTTGCTTATCAAATACATGGTGTGTCACAATTATTTGCAGGGTTTGAAAGGCAAATGGAAGCAACCGTATTATCAATACAGCAGCAACGTTGACAAAACTTGCAGAGTTTCTTTCTCCACAAGAAACTCTACAAGTGTTGTTTCACTAATGTCCGATACGTGAACCTTTCGTGATGCGACAGATATCAAGTCTTAAGCCTCATTCCTCTTTTACCCGCACAGACGAGTATTTTAGACAAAAAGCTGGCCAAAAATCTATATTGTTAATTTTACTGGTTATTGTCGCTTCTGCGTATCAAAACAGGTAAATAAACATGGCAGTATGTGAAAGCGTTCTTTTTTAATTGAAACTAACCATAAAAATTTACCAGCAGTCGGAACTTAACACTTTTATGATTTAGTTGCCCTTTTTTGTTTAATGCCTTTCTTCAAGCCTCACAAAAACACATACCCCTCTTTTTTTCTTGTAAGACAATGTTTTTAAATATTCTGCTCTCCTTTATACTACTTCCAAGTTTTTCTATAATACTGTCTATTTTAACAATCTGCAACAAAAGCTTGCATAGAAAAATAATAAAACTATAAATAGAGCAGACTATTAATTTCATAAATTTTTCTTTTTTCGGTTATTTTTGGGTTCATAAGTTTCTGTCTGGTGCATAAGTTGAAAACAAGCACAGGATATTATAAATTAGACTATAGCTTGACAATTTGATGCTACTGACGGACTTCAAAGTCAGACCCAGATGTAAAACTGGGTCATATTTTTAAATTCGACATTTTCCGGAGAAATCCCTAATTTCAGCTAGTTTCATTTCTATTTGCCTGAACTTTGCATCAAATAGCCTTTATGTACTGTCTTTTATAATATTTTGAGTCGTACTCATGACAAGCCGTGAAATCTAAAATTAATCGAAATAGCTCAAAATTATGAAAATAATAATGTGTTCTATTTATAGCTTTATTATTTTTTCGAGCCAATTCAGGCAAGCTTTTGCTGCAGATTATCAAAGAAGACATTGTAAAGTAACATGGTGTATAACTTAGAAGTAGTACAAATGAGTACATAGTGTTTAAAAACATTCATTTACGTAAAAAAATTCAAAAAATTGATGATATTTTTGTGAGGCTTCAAGAATTGCATTTAGAAAAATACTTAGAGTCTCAAAAAGTAAAAATTGATAAATAATAGTACACAAACCTTCTCTTAGGCCATCCATAATAAAACTTTCTTCTAATACAATTTTAATGCTAAAAATAAGACGCTGAAGGTTTATTGAAAAACTCGAATGTCGTAAACAAAGACAACCGAATCATCAATTGCTAAGTTCCGACTGCTGGCAAATTTTTATGGATAGTTCCAATGAAAAAAGAACACTTCCACATAATGGTATGTTTATCCACCTGTTTTGAGACTTAAGGCCGATACCAATAAGCAATGTTGGCATTTCGACTTTTGGCCAGCTTTTTGGCTCAAATACCCCCCCCCCCCCGTGCGCTGTAACATGAACTTAAGTCCCGATCAATGGTAGTACATACGGAATGGTCATGGCCCTTCTTCCCCTTTGACGAAAATCTTGTAAACCACGTGGTATAGGGGGAGCAAACACATGATTTTTGACGTAACTACATAAAAAAAAACCCGCGTAGATTTAAAAAAAAAAGACGGTTTTCGTCATCAGATCCAACGACCAGGTCATCATTGAGAAAATGGGCGAACTTCTATCAGATAAAGCGGGGGGGGGGGGGGGGCAATGCATTCCTTAGAGATAGACAAAAAAAAAAAAAAATTCAATGGCACACTATTAGCGAAAAGCCATTACCCCTTCAGAATTTCGACACTCAATTTCAATCCACATGGAGGCATCACACGAAATTGCAGTCGAAATATAATTTAACTGAGAATACCCGAGTCAAAGATAAAAAGAGGTATTCAAGGGACCTTTAAGCCACATAATCAATCATATGATGCTTTTCGGCATCTTAAAAATCCCCGGATCAGAGACGGATTTGGACCTGCGACCTTGAAACTAAGTACGAATAAACCACCACGCCATCCATGTTATCACATGTGTAATATGTGATTTTGTGAAAACACATACGTGATATTTTTTGTTATATTTAAACTTTTTACTAATATAAGTATGATTTTTTTAGAAGATATGTTTCTCACGCTAGGTTTAATAATTTGTAACAAATTGTTCACTGCACCTGTCACTTGTTTCGTTTATACTGTAATATATAGGTCAGTGGAGTCCTCTAAAATGCAGCTCCTAATGTCTGAAAAATGTATTAGCTTGCTTTAGAATAGAATAAGCTGTTTTCAATTCGCAATTTCATGCCAAATATCTGCGAATGGTATTTGAAAATATTTAAATTATGTTACTGTACCTTCCAGACTACTATGCTACTAATTTTCCATAAACCATAATTTATTTAGTTGCTGCTTTAAATCTCATAGAGTAATGTTAAGAGGTGTGGTGGAAAACGGTTCCTTAAAGATAAAATTCCATTGTAGAATAAAATCACATGGCATGAACGTTTTTCAAATCTTATTTCCAAGACATTTTAATAAAAACAGTCTCCTAAACTCGCCGCACTTTTGAAACATAATTTTCAAGTGCGGTGATCAGAATGAGAAAAAGTTTTTTTACAGCTCCAGTTAAAATATTTTCATTTTCATACTACCAATATAAAAGAGCCGTTCCGCATCGAAAATTCTCCTGAAAGTTATTCACACGGAAAATATAGTCACTGGACTGATCATTGCAACACTGAACGGCAAGAAATTTCTTCTCTTATTTTCAATTCGAGATGGAACGCAAATGTGGTTTTCAGATCTTCCACTTCAAGACATGCGCCAACGACATTTCAAGCCGAGACGACGACAACGTGATGCGCGGGAATTGAATTGAAGCTCTCCCCTTTGCGTAACGAATTCGCTTTGAAGCTCGCGGGGGTGGTCTCTTCCCCAACACAAGTTCCGCTTCTTTCTGCACTCCATTACGATCCTGTTTCTCTGGTTTCGGGACGTGTAATTGAAAAGCAGCGCTCAAAGTCTCTTCTACAGAGAAGCGTACTTTTGCAAATAATTTATGGGTTATATCTACTGGTTTGTCCTCCAGTAGAGTTAAATGTGGATAGTTTATTCGAAAATAAATAATTTGCTTGGTTGTGAGTAAATACAATAATGGAGCAATGAACATTGACTAGAAACGGGGAAAAAATAGTAAATGCAAGAACAAAATCTATTTCACTGCATATACAGTAGAACCCCGATAATTTGAATCAATTGGGCTCCGACTCAATCCGGAATATCGAAAATCCGGATTATCTGGAGAATGAAAAAAAATAAAATCAAACATACTTGCTATAAATCACCTTTATATGAAGCACATAGGATTACACATAAACAGCAAACATGTATACTTTGTTATTATGAAGTCTATAATCTTCTGCTGTGACAGTTCAATTTTTTTCCCTGTCGAGGGAAAAAATTTAATTAAAAGTTGCATTACGTGAAATACACCGCCAGCTCAGTCATTTCCAGCCGAGGACTGCAGTTTCGTGCTTATTAGCACTCATCAGCCCGGCATAGGAAAGTGACTGAGCTGGAGATGGAAAACCTCTTAAGGAAGCCAAGAGTGCCAAACAAACTGGTAGCTAATATAGAATTAGCGCAAACCAGACGAGTGACCGAAACAATGGTTCGGTTCAACTCGAATTTTGAAGGCAAGGCAGGTATATTCACAGTAAGTTACCGCCCTATAGCCAGGGTTAAGGCAGAAATACGTGAAATACACCGCCAGCTCAGTCATTTCCAGCCGAGGACTGCAGTTTCGTGCTTATTAGCACTCATCAGCCCGGCATAGGAAAGTGACTGAGCTGGAGATGGAAAACCTCTTTAGGAAGCCAAGAGTGCCAAACAAACTGGTAGCTAATATAATAACTTGCCTTCAAAATTCGAGTTGAACCGAACCATTGTTTCGGTCACTCGTCTGGTTTGCGCTAATTCTATATTAGCTACCAGTTTGTTTGGCACTCTTGGCTTCCTTAAGAATTTTTCCATCTCCAGCTCAGTCACTTTCCTATGCCGGGCTGATGAGTGCTAATAAGCACGAAACTGCAGTCCTCGGCTGGAAATGACTGAGCTGGCGGTGTATTTCACGTATTTCTGCCTTAGCCCTGGCTATAGGGCGGTAACTTACTGTGAATATACTTGCATTGCCTTCAAAATTCGAGTTGAACCGAACCGTTGTTTCGGTCAGTCGTCTGGTTTGCGCTAATTCTACATTAGCTACCAGCTTGTTTGGCACTCTTGGCTTCCTTAAGAGGTTTTCCATCTCCAGCTCAGTCACTTTCCTATGCCGGGCTGATGAGTGCTAATAAGCACGAAACTGCAGTCCTTGGCTGGAAATGACTGAGCTGGCGGTGTATTTCACGTATTTCTGCCTTAGCCCTGTCTATAGGGCGGTAACTTACTGTGAATAAAAGTTGCATTGCCAAGAAAAGGGAACTCAATCAACGACATAACGCGGTGTTGTCCGTGAGAGGGTTAAATAAATTAATGTTTTGGAAATTGGACAATCGCTCCTCAAATTATAAAAAAAATCGATCAAATAGATCGATCCGGATTAAAAGAGATCCGGACTAACGAGGTCCGAATTTGCGGGGTTCAACTGTACATGTAAAGTTTATACCAGAAAAAAACATTTCATTTAGTGCATCTTTTGGGCATATATGAAGCAACTAATTACGCTCCTCTGAATCATTTCTGAAGTAAATTTAATTTTGAAAGTTGAGACCTATAAAGTCATCAAAACAATAGATAAGAGAATGTGGGATAAAAAGGAACTAGCGGGGCAAGTAAAATGGTAAAATGTTTTTGCAGTTTGCAGAGCCACCTATCTAAAAACATTTTAACTATGCTCCTAAGCATATAGTTGATTCCAATCAAAAAAAAAAAAAAAAAGCTCTATAAATCAAGTGAATAGCTCATTTGAGAAATAAAAACTGACACGAAACGGAAAAAAAAAATGTAACCGTAAATGCAAGATCAAAATCTATTTCATATAAGATTTATACGAAAATAACACATTATATTTTGTGCGTCTTTTAGGCACATATGAAGTAACTGATTACGCTCCTCTGAACCATTTCTGAACTAAATTTTATTTTAAAAGTAGAGAACTTTTGTCATAAAATCAAGAATAGATACGGGAATTTGGGGTGAAATAGTGAAGCAAAACGAAAAATTAAAATGTTTTCAGCTTGCAGCGCCACCTATCTAACAATAATTTAACTTTGCTCCTAAACATAACAAAGTATGTTACAAGAGTATATTACAAGAAAAGGTTTATAGAAAAATCTACATATAACTTTTTTTTGGTCCGTCTCTGCCATGACTTCACTTGATTTATAAAAAAAAAAAAAAAAATGTAACAAATATTATCAGAGCAATGTGCATGTGTAGTGTTAAAAAATAATATAATATAGTAGAACACCGAAAATTTTACCTTACTGCGGTAATTAAAAAAATTTTTTTTTCAAAGTGGCCACCTTGTGAAAATACATATGATCGTGGATAGGGAAAAAGAAATGGTCTTTTAGAAAAATGTATCATAACTCAAAATTCTAAGAATTTAATCACTAGCAAATTTATAATTAATCTTACCTGGTAATTAGATGTATTCATTCCCTAAGAGTGAAATCATTGCATACAACGGAAGTCAATCAAGGTATTTTCTTCAAATTCTGCCAGGTACACAGCAGGTATGCATGGTATGCATGAGTTACAATGCAGTACTACCAGTTGATAAAAATATAATTAACTCCAATTTCTGGCCATGATCTAATACCTTAGGAACACTAATTACCTTTAGCTCACCTACCTTATTATTTTTGCATAATTTTGCATCATGATATATATTTTATCTCATTTTGACTCGTTTCACCTCCACAAGGTAGGGTGAAATGAATCAGAACGTTTCAACTTTAGATAAACCAGTTTATAATTAAAAAGATAATGTTCAAAGTACATTGAAATGCTGCAATTTACCATATTAAAATAAGCGTTTTCTTTCCTCATTTCAACGCAACAACACAACTGTTCAGAATCCTGCCATGAATTCATGTTGTGTATTCTTGGGATTTTGGATCGGAATTCACCCCTAGAAAAACAAGTTATTCAAACACATTTTCTGCCGCATTGAGGGCATCGGACCTACGATTATCGCGTTATTAGCGCAGGAGTTTCTTAAAACAAAAACTGAGTGAAATAAGAATCGGTATCAGCAATTTTTTCGGCATTTTCTCACCTATTCTATTTAACTTTATCGGACAAGCTTGCTGCTTATTTGGTTTCTGCTGAAAACAAAGCCAGAAAAAACTTCTAATTGCAACATTTCCTTATTGTTAGTATGGAATTCAAAACTCGTTTCCTTAAGTATCTCAAAAAACTAACTTTTACAGATACTGTCTTTTATGTTCCCATGGCAGAATAGGCCTTCCTCGTAGTTCACATAAATTTACAGCAATGTTTCATAAAAAAAACAGAATAAATCATTTTTCGCGAAAAACCGCCATAATGTGAACTGTCTGTTTATTTTTCGCAGAATATTAGAGTTATAGAAGGTTCTTATTCTGAATTAAGAGCTATGAAATTCAAATCTGAGGATGGACCTATATTATTTCGAAACGCAGTGTATGTACCCCATATATGTATGGAACAGGGGTAATAGAGATATAATATCATTGGGGGTACAGAAATGCATGCAAACATGATTCTCACAAAAATAATATGCATCACGCCCGACACTTTTAAAATGTTTATGAATTTTAATAATGTTTACCTACTAATCATATTTTTTTATTGATTTTCCAAAATTGTGTAAACAAATACAACATCCATACTATTAAAATCTGTTCGCGTCGGTCTGAAAGTCTGAAGTTCGATCTTCTCGAGAACCGCTGCGAGTCGAGAGCCGAACGAGGTACCGATCGATTCGAAATTTTCCAGAGAAAACAATAAGACCAATCTCGTAATTGTACGACTTTAATCAGCGGAGATATTAATTAAAACATTAATTAACATTACGTTATTCAGGAATTTTTATTTCTCTCCTGTTGTCATTTTGCACTTGGGTGAGCAAATTAAAATTCTAAAAATTGTTTTAAAAGGGATTTTTTTTTTGCTGCTGTCCAAATCATAAAACAACACTTCCGTCTAGAATTCTATTTTTAATTAGTTTGAATTCTCTTTTATTCTGATATATAAACCCTAAAACTCCTCTAAAACTAAAGCATTTTTTTCATTTAGAAATTTATTGTAGAAATTAGCTTCGTTTCTCTTTTATTCTAAGCAATGATTTTTATTTCTTTCTGTTGCCATTTTAAATTTCTGTTAATAAATAACATTTTAACAATTGTTTCAATGGGAATAAAGTCATCAAAACAACCAATCGGGTTAATCGGTCGCTCTATTCGGACATAACCTTTACTTATCGTTTGCCCTTTTTTTAAATTTTTTACAGCCATCGTTTTTAACTCTTTTCAGCATATGAAAAATATCTCTTTAGTTATATTTGTTTAGTGTAGTGTAAGTTTATCATTACCAGCCTCATAGTTCGGTAAATTTAAGATGTCCGACTGATTATGTTTATTTTGTTGGACTTTTCTCTTCACATGGGTAAGTTTTCGAATTATAATAACTCTCTTTTTCCTACCTGTTCAGTTAAAAGAACACGTTAAATTAAGATTGTTTGGATTTCTTTAAGGGAAACAGAGGTGAACAAAATAATTGCATTTAATGATTTTTACTAAAGCTTAATTGAAATCTGATCAATTGGTATTAAATTAATGCTTAATGGTATTTATTAAGTCTCAATGCTTTAGTTTCACGTTATCAACCTTAACGCGTTTGAAACTGATGTCAGAGTATTACAAAAACATCAACTACTGTACATCTCTTTCATTTTTTAAGTACCCCGTGCAACGTCGGGCACGCAGCTAGTAACATACATAATTTGTGAAGGGATTTGAAATATTTTGGCCTCTTCGTGTAGCAGAGTGAATCAATAACAGAGTGGAAAAAATACGCTATTTAAAAAAATGTTCTAATCATAAGGAAAAGATACAATTACAGAACAAACACAAATTTAAAAAATGGTTCTAAACTGATATTTTGTCGGAAGTTTGAAGGATGAAAAAATTTTCGTCATTAATACAAATGTAAGATATGGGAAATCAAATTAAATATTAGAAAAAAATAATTAGACTTACCTTGTTCGCTGACTCTAAACTTCAAAGCAGCTAACTAAGCATGGAAGTTATGTTATTTATTCTTAAAAATATTACTAGATTCAATGTAATTGCTCATTTTATTTTCTAAATTACTGTAAGAGAGTGGACAGTGAGAAACATAGAAAATATTGAGACATTAATAAAAACATTTCTTTTCAGAGAGAACAAAGTGTTTTTCTCAAGTTTTGTGGCAACTTTATTTTTGTGTAAAAGATATAATATACTAACTGACAATTTGTATTGATCTTAAATTTCAGAACAATCTTAAATCACATTAAAATCATCAACTCTCTTAATGATTTGTAGCTGGGAAACGTAACATTCTTCTTCTTGTTCTAAAGCAAACAATTTTTGTCAGTTTATAAATTACTTATGTACTAACTATTGATATTTGATGATTACTCCCAATTCAATAGAGAGTTTTAAAAGGTTAAAATTGGTGGTTATTATTAAAATTAAAAAAATAATTCCATATTGAAATATTTTTATTGACTTTTATTTGAATCAGTTCAGCTACTATAATGGAAGTTTCTCAAACTCTAAAACGGAATTATAGAAACTATTGATTGACATTATTTTTGAAACCTTGGATCTCTCCTTCTTTGAAAATGAAGGAAAAAAAAAGGCGGGATTACGTTTTTTTTCTTTTTTTTTTTTTTTTGTGGGGGGGGGGGAGCACTTTCTACAACAATTCAACGAAGGAGTTACGAAAAAAAATAATTTTCAAAGAATCCAACAGAGTTTTGATCTTCTTAAAATTTGATAAGGCTATAACATTCAGTAAGAAAACACAAAATCGTTTCAGAAATGAACAGATGAAACAGGTAGGGAGGAGCGAAGAGTAGTTTATTGTTGTAGAGCCTAATTAATACTCTAGCTATGTATATAAGAGTTAGTTGAGACCATGTTTGAAAAAAAAATCTATCGGGTATATATAATACATGAATCAAGGTTGTAATTGACGTATCATAATCGTAATCAAGCTTTAATAATCGTAATCTTAATCGTAATTATGATCGCATTTTATCTTATTCACAAGTGTAACTCCAAGCTTGTTACACTTGAAATTTAAAATGTTAGCAAGATTTCAAGATTCTCCATTTGTTTCAAACTTTTCCCAGCATTTTTGAAATTTAGTAGCATGCTTGCTGTTTGAATTATAGTTGAAGAAAACTGTATAAATTAAGGAATTTGATTTATTTTAATTAAACAATAAAAATTTGAAAGGTAGGAACTTATCGAAGAAAGTCAATAATCAATGCACGAGTATGTTATCAAAAGATTCTCAATTATATTCAAAAATTAATTCAAAAATATTGCTTTCGTTCACAAAACAATCTATAACTATAGAAAATAAAAAAAGAAAAAAAGGGGGGGGGGCAAGGAAATGTGTAAAAATATGTTGAGTTTTTTGGTGTTTGAACTAAACATTTATACATGAATTACTTACATTCATTAAAATATATATGCTGCTGAAATAACACTTCATTATTTCATTTTCTAAACTAATGAATGAGGTCTATTTTTTCTTAATAAAAGAGAACTGCATTTATAATGCGTAAAGAGAATTGCTTCAATTATTTATTTTGTATTACATAGCCCCATTTGTTCACCTTAATGACGCAATTGATGTTTGTTATGTTTCGAATTAACTATATAAATTTCTCAAGCATTTCACAGCCTTAAATTATTTGAAGACCAACACTTTTTTTTTCTTTCATTTTCACGAAACCGGTTGCTTAAAAAGCAACACTCTTTTCCATCTCGCTAATGTTAAACATAATTTATTAATTTTTCTTTCATCATTTCATTGAAAACTTCTACATTACACAGCACTTGCTGGATAATAAATATAATTAAAGTCACTTTCATCAAGAACTTACTCGGGAATTAAAGATTCCTACGAAACATCCCCGTCATTTAAGGGCAAAAATGGGAGGAAAAAAAACCTCTGCCCCTCTTGTCAGAAAATATTTTGGAAATACTACCCCATCTTTCTTTTGAGGCTAAACTAGGTTTCTCCGCCTCTCCAGGCGAAATGCAATCTTGTGACAAACCGTATTAACAGTACAAGGTTATTCCTCGCACTTTTATTGTTCACATTTCGCTCAACCTCTTTCTCGCTTTGAGGGTATTTTTCTTCGTTTTTTTTCGCTCTTTCGTCTTCACGATCTTTTTTCTTTTACTCCACTTTTTTTTCTCCACTTCCGAATTTCGGCGTGACATTTAATTTCGCTTTTAAGAAGAATATGACCGCTGTTACGCGCCGAAGGGTGAGTAATTTTTTATCACTATTATCTTATTATTTATTTCTTTTTGCTTTTCTCGTTTTTTATTCTCTCGCAGTAGCTACGAAAAAAACCCACTCTTTTCTGGTTTTATTACGTAATTCTATTGCTACTTGTGGATTTTTTTGCAAAATATTTTTCTCTCTTCCTTAGTCACACACAAGTATTTTTTTTAAATATACACATATCCATACATTCATGAAAGCAGAAAAGCAATATGAAAAAAGAGCTTTCGCTTTGAATATGTGATGTTATTAAGTCTCTAACCAGACGTTTATTAAACATTGCTCTAAAAAGCGGCTGGACAGTAATTTTGACTTCATAATTATTTTTACAGGCCCAAGGGGGGTAAATTTTAATTTACTAGTGGTTACTGTAATTTATTGAAATGCATTAGTCAGCAATGTCAGCTACCTTTATGAATATTTAATTCTTAATTAAATCTCTCTTCCGTATCAGCTTTGTAATTTGAAAAATACTTATCCCGTGAATATATCTAATTTTGAAAAGTGCACTTATGGTAATATGCATTATTACTTATGTTAATTAACCGAAATGATATCATGACATTTTCATTCTTCGCATGGCGAAATTGTATGTATATTCAATTGAACCAATAAAATAAAACTATCTGTTACACAAGTTGAATGTTAATGCAATTTATAAAAGCAGCGGTTTAAAGGGCTTTAAATAGTTCAAAAATAATACCTTTTCCACCATATTGTAATTGTTTATTCTGTTGCAGTAACAAGTTGTATTAATTGAAATTAATTAACAGCTTTTTTGCAGACAAATGTATGTACGTATGTATGTATATTCAATTATACTATTAAATTTAGCCTAAAAATACAATAACCCAGGGGAAAAGATTGTTTGCACAACGTATATTTTGCATTAAATGTTGAAAAAACACACTGTTTTGCCCGAAAAATGTCAAAATGTATATATTACTGGTTCAAAAGTGTTAATAAGTGAATTTCAGCGGTAACAGAAGGACAGTTTGAACAAAAGAATCGATGTATTTCTGTCTGTGAGTATATCAAAATATATATATTTTCAAAAATTGAATCATAGACTTTTATACACATCATAGTAAGTTGCTAAAAAATCAAAGCCGAGAATTTTTTTCCAGTAACTTTTTTTCAAATGAAATTTAAAAAGCGGTAACGGAAGGACATTTTTGCGACATGATTTTAACGCAATCATGTTCTCCCCAAAAGTTCAGCCAAACAATAAAAGAAAAAATTCTATAAAAATTAGAGCACATACGGGAGTGTTCAATCAGTACAATTTCACCTCTAATTTAAAAAAATTATTTTAAGCTTATAAATTATGTAATTGTTAAGGGTAACGGAGAGACAGTAATGGAAGGACGAGAAGTCGAAAACAATTTAACTTGGTAAATTTCAACTTACAAACATTTATTCAGCTAATACAGCAGTCTGAAACAATGACATCTAATACCTGAGCCATCTGTTACAATTCTGAATTCTTGAAATACTCAAAAATATTATCAGAATCCATAGAATATTTATCTTCTTTATCATGGAATACAAAGATCATTCCCACATTATTATGCATTCCCAAACAAGATATTTTTACTAATTCATCTTCTATATGAATTACCTGTTCAACAATGCTCTTTATTAATTTCTTTCCTTTCCATTCAACTAACAACATTTGTCCAAATATTATGAATACTTTCGCATATTCTCATTATTTGGTGCTTTAGATTCAGCTGTATCTTCTTTTTAATATTATTTATAACTGTCAGTCTGTTGACTGCAGTGAAATCTCCTTCGATTTGTTGAAATACTGACTTTATTCAATAACATAACTTGTTACAGGGTTCAAATAGTGCATATTTTGTGTGTCAGGATGAGAATGGATATTACGCCATCTTTTTGAAAATTGATCTTTGAATACACTGATCTCTTCGCAATATGTTTAACGGTTGAACTAATGCTCTCAACAGTTCTTTCCTGTGACTTGTGTTAACAAATCTGAAAGCAGTTTCAATATTGTATTGTTCCAATATAAATATCAAGTTTGTAAGCAATTGTTTCTGCTTAAATTGGCTTGTCATATCACAAACATGTCATACCAAAATGATTTTCTCATGCTTAGAAACTTTTAAGTGATGATTTTTATTGCATACAATAGAATAAATAAAATCACAAAACATTTTTTTTAAATATTAAATAAAAATTTACTTTTGAACTGAAAGCACACATAATTTTTGTACAAATATTACTTATATATGTTATAAATCTGACTACTAACTTTAAACAATAGTTTGTTTTCCGCTAGCATTCTAAAATTTTACCCTGTATCAGCTTATAGATAAATGTCCTTCCGTTACCATTAAAACCATGTAACTGAAATCTATATTAAAATTCTAACTGAGCCTCCTTGACAAGGAACATAATTCTGCTTTGCATAAAAAAAAACATTAGTTTCTATACCCAAGAGGTTTTTTTAAATTCAAGTGTCATGTCTCCTTTTTCCTGGAATTCACCAATAATTTTATTAGATGGTGCGAAAATCATGCAGGTTATTAAAATCCAACAAGCAGCTAAAATAATAATAAAAAAAGTAGTTGGTCGAAATTCGGAAATTTAACACGATAAAAAAATCTAACTGTCCGTCTATTCTTCTCACCTTTACCTGGAAAAAATCTCAGAGCATATTGCAATTCCACTTGAAAATATTTTTATTTTTTTTTTTTTTTTTTTGAATATGCATTAACTACGTATTACCCTAATCATTAGTCGTATTTGTCTTTCTAGTAAGGCCCATTAATTTAGCGTCTCTTCAAAAATAGGAATTATATCTAGTAATATACTATTTATCTATAACATCATGCGTAATCAATGAAAACAATTTAGAAACTAAGTTTTTCCAAACTTGGATTTTCACACATATTTGGAGGTTTTCACGGAATTCTAAAACTAGAAAATGTTCAATAAATAGATTTACACATGGATATACAGAAGAACATTTAATGAAAATTTTACACATTAAAAGATTTATTTTATCATCTATTGCTTTTTGCAAAAGTTACACTTTTTTACACGCCTTAAAAGTTTTCAAAGAATAAGATACAGTGAAACCTCTTTTAACGGACACTCCCGAATAACGGACACCTCTAATTAACGGACATTTTTGCAAGTCCCAGTCCCTCAATATAGGTCATTCCATGTAATTCACTCTGAATAACGGACACTCCGAATAACGGACAGTTATTTCACAAAAAAGTTCCCTTGTGATCGTAGCACTTCCGGTTTTTTTTATCTTTTCACAGAATACCTTAGTAACTGCTTGCCTTACAAAGCTTTTCATCCTCCAGAACTGATTTCCCCCCCCCCCTCCCGTCATTTCCTTATCACTGTTTCTTGAAATTAAAAGGGTGGTAATGAGCAGAGGCAGCGATTGGGGCTTAAAAGTTGGGGGGCAGAAAAAAAAAAAAGAACTAAAAGACATGGTACTTTTTGCGGGCAACGAAAAATGAAAAAGAAAAAGAAAGTCATAATTTTGTTACGGCTAGTTTTGAGAGTATTGAAGCAGATAAGTGAAAACTGATGTCAGTCTAACAATTAACGTACGTTTTTCTTAAGATTTTAATGAATTTTGTACACAATAACTATTCAAAAGTTAAGATAAAAAAGAGGAAACTGTACGCTTTTTCTAACTGGGGCTCTTGGGAGATGCAATTGAGCAGATCGGTGCCGGTAGTAGTCGGCTTTATGGCGCCGAAGTTTCTTTGGGTTGTTTAATTTTTAGACATGAAAAAGATTTGTCCATATTCAAGGTCATATTGCCAACTGTCAATCATGCAATAGTGATACTCGAGATGAAATAAATAAATTAACCATAAAAAATGTGTGTGGGGGGAGGGGGGTTGCTTCGCCGAATCGCCGCCATTAGTAATGGGATATTCATACCATGAGATGAAGTGAGAGGCAGGCGAACCTAATTTTCATGCAGCAATCGTAGCTTTGCAGTAGCAAACTTTCCTAAAGGTGTGTTGATTTAGTTGATTTTTTTTTGTGTGACAATATTATTTGAGTTTTAAAATGGCAACTAAAAGAAAGAAACTGACATTGAAAAAAAAATTTAATGTTTTGGATGTTGCCGAAAAAGAAAAAATAAGCGTTGTTGCTTTGCCGATCGTTTTCAAGTTGGGAAAACTCAAATCAGCGAAATTTTAAAAGATAAAGACGAAATTAGAAAATTGTGCACAATTAGAGACTTTTCGGAAGCACTGAAATACAGTGAAGAATTAAAAAACTTTTTCCTGAGCAAAGGGGACACTGAAGGCTCTGCTAAGGTAAATAATTTAAATATTTATAATTGAGAAACAGGCTTGTAATGCAAAAAAGAGATGTCAAACTGTTTTAACTGATTACTTTAATTGATTACATGCTTTTAAAGACAAGTGTGTGCTGTCAGTATACCTTTATTGAGAAAAAACAGATTAATTACACTTGATAAAAATGTAGTAAACCTTTCGCAATTGTTTCGATTGTGTTCTACAAAGGGAACAACAGCCCATTTTGAAAAAGGTAAATTAAGTAGTTCCTCCTAATAGCGGACACCTCCCAATAACGGACAAAACTTCTAGTCCCTTGACTGTCCGCAATTCAGAGGTTTCACTGTATTAGAATTAAATTTTTTATATCGATCGAATCTAAAAGTAATGATAGATATATCATTATTTATTTTGAGTTCTGCAATTCTTCTACGGGTGGGTTTAACAAGCATTTACGAAAGTTTTGCATTTTCAAAGTATAGGGGAATTAGAGAAAAAATATTTTAATTTAACTACGAGTATTAATCGAAACTTATTTATTGCAAACCAATATATGAATATTCAGGTAAATGTATAACGATGTTGAAATTTTTTATTGGATCAAGTATTTTTCATTTTTGCGATTTAGTTCTAATGTAGATAATGGGGCACTTGTGAGCACAACAACAAGGGGTACATGTAAACAGTTCCCATATACCATCCATAATATTATATATTAAAGTAAGATATTGTGAGGGTTGAAAATGTTTAAATATTTATAATTATTATGATTCTATAATCATCTTGTAAATTTTTTATTAATTATTATTATTATTGTTATTATTATTAAATATTTATATTATTTAAAAAAAATATATTTGGTCAACAATTTAGAGTCATGTACCTCATACTAGCAGAAAATAAAAAGGCATAGAATATTCTCATTTAATTAAAAACTGAAGCTTAAAAACATTCTAAAATACATTAAAATACATTATCATGCACTGTAGGAAGTTTAAAAGAAACACACATCAGAATATTCTTTACATAAAAAATGTTCTTTGTAGGGGAATGGGGCAAAGTGAAGTCGTTAAGATGACTCAGTTTTTTTCAAAATGAACAATTTGGAAATTTGTTTTGAAAGTTTTCTGCACATAAAGAAAGAACATTGTATTTTATCATAAAACTTGCATTGAAACATCAATTTCTTTTTTTTTTTTTTTTTTTTTGGCAGTAAAATAATTCCTTAAAAAAAGGGGGAAATTTTCCTCTTTTTTTTCCATGGAGCAAAGTGAAAAATAAAATATTTTCCACAAGAAATATTTTATTTTCAATGGTGAAAGATATTTCTGAAAAAATTAATGAGCAAATAAAAGGATAATTGAATAAATGAAAAGATAATGGAAGAATAACCTAATAATTAAAAAGATTAATCAATTAGTATACGAGGAAAAATAAATGCGTGAACAAAATAGTGAATAAATAAGAAAATAAGTGATCGAATGAATTAATAAGGGAATTATTGAATGAAGGAATACAAATAAATCAATTAATAAATGAACAAGTAATTGATTTAGTAAATGATTGAATGAGTAAACAAAATGAACTAATTTCACTTTGCACCATCCACTTTGTCCATTATGCACTTGACTATTTGCGGAAAATATTTAAAATACAAATAAGCTAAATATTAACTAAATAAATATTGCACCGAATATTAGAAGATTCCAATTAATGTTTTAAATATTAATAACAATTACTTTATTATTTGATATATCAAAATAATTTTTGACTTACAACAAAATATTCCAGTTTGAGTATAAATTTTTGATAATTGCTTGTATTATCATATGCTTTGATTTTCAGAAGTAATTTTTTCTTGACTCAAATAGACTGAATATGTGACAACTTACTTAAAATATTACTAGGTAAATGGCGCTAAAAGCGGAGTAAATATTTTACCATTTTACTTTGTCCCACTATTTCACTTTGCCCCACATTATTCTACTATGTAGTCAGTAAATTGCCGCCCATTAGCCAGGGCTAAAGCAGAAATACATGAAATACACCGCCAGCTCAGTCATTTCCAGCCGAGGACTGCAGTTTCGTGCTAATTAGCACTCATCAGCCCGGCATAGGAAAGTGACTGAGCTGGAGATGGAAAACCTCTTAAGGAAGCCAAGAGTGCCAAACAAACTGGTAGCTAATATAGAATTAGCACAGACACTCATTTACTGACTGTAGTCAGTAATTTACTGACTATACCTGCCTTGCCATCAATCTTCGAGTTGAACCGAACCATTGCTTCGGTCACTCGTCTGGTCTGTGCTAATTCTATATATTAGCTACCAGTTTGTTTGGCACTCTTGGCTTCCTTAAGAGGTTTTCCATCTCCAGCTCAGTCACTTTTCTATGCCGGGCTGATGAGTGCTAATTAGCACGAAACTGCAGTCCTCGACTGGAAATGACTGAGCTGGCGGTGTATTTCATGTACTTCTACTATGTAGTTTTATAATTTTTTTGTTTGTCTATCCGGGGATCAGAATAGGCAACGAAACATCAAAGTTTTTCAGTGAGCAGAGTTATATGTCTGGGAAAAAATATGTTCTTAATGATTCAATTACTGTAAAATGTAAACTGACCCATTATAGGTTACAAACTCTTCAATGTAATTGTTATATACGTATATTTTTCATATTAAAGAGCTTTTCTTTGAAATATGATGCTTGTCCTGTATTTTTTAATCGTATCCATCTGTGCCCCAGGCCTGTTTCCATCTGCCCCCTGTTCAGACACATCTGAACAATTGAAGGCATTTTTTAAAAATAAAGTAAAGAAATATTTATTCAAAAAAATCTCAAAATATTCTATTACACAAAGAAAAGGCTATTCAATCATGGGGACATTTTAGCACTCAGAAATTATTAATATTTTTGGAAAAATAAAGAAATGAAAAAAAATGTTCACATGTACCCCCTTTTCCCCTATGTATTATTTTTTAGAACTTAGACTTTTCATGTTCAATTTCATGTTTTCAATGAATATGAAACCAACATGTATTCACTACATCTTTAAAAAAAGAAATTGAAAGTGATCAAAGTTATACCACTCACGTTTAGGACTTATATATTCAACAATCAGGTTTACGTTTGATTATATACAAATATATAACTGATTTAACTATGGTTTGACATTCCTTTGCGGAATTTAGACTTATCACATATTTTAATGTTTTTCATGCATACGACTATTTTTCTTCATATAAATCATTATGAAACGAAATTTAAAAGTAATTAAGGGTATACCTCAAGTCTTATGCACTTATAAGAATCAAACCATGAGATTTGCCTTTGAATATACTCAACAGTTTTAGCTTTCAAAGCATTATTTTTGAGACAAAATATGAAATAATATTTTTTTTGCAAAGTAAGAAAAATATTTGACCACAGGTGGTTTCAAAGACTCTAATTGGTCAAAATATGTATGTCTTATAAGACTGTCTGTAAAAGTTTTTGTTTCATCGACAGAGTTATTTTGTTCGGCAAAAGTAAAAAAAAAAAAATCCTGAAATATTCTAAAAAATATCAAAAATAGCAAATAAAAACTAAACAAAGGTCTAATCTATGTAAAATAGAAATTGGGAAGGAAAAAAATAAAGGAAATAAAACTAGATGTGAGGAACAGTCAGGTCATCAATACTGAGACAAGCCAAACGTTGCATTAAACAGTCTGTATGACACCCATATTTTCATCACGAAGGGCCCTTCCTCCAGTAACTTGAACCAATGAATGTTTCTTCAGAACTAAATTTGTGCGAAACCTCACGGAATCTCATTTTGAAGGAATTTAGACAAATTTAAGAGTTTATCTGAGAGTGAGAGTTTTGAAGAAGATAAAGATTCTATGCCATTTTTATTAGAAGTTAAGACCTATGTCTTATGCTTAGGAATCAAAACACTTTTTGAAAGCATTTATTCAAATGCAGTTTTACTGTAAGTTTCAACTCTACAGCGTCGATCAGCTGAAAAAAAAAACAAAAAAACTTAACACTTCTACTAGTCAATTTTTATAAACTCGCTCTGCTATTAAAAATTTCGCTCACACTGAACTTCAAAGTTATACGTAGATTCACTGCTATTTTTGTACAACGTTGTTTATTTATGTAGAAGCGTAGTAGCAATTAAGAATCTTACAAGAGCTCAACAATTTTCTATATTCATAACTGCTTTACAAATTTCCGTTTTATAACTGCTGAACTCACTTTGAGCTAAGATATCGTAAAACTTAAGGTTCATTTAATTAAACTTGAAGTGTTCCCGTTTTCGTGGGAGGAAGTGCAGTCTCGCTTCAAAGAGCACTAACTATAATTCAATAAGCATTGCAAACAGACAACTAGAAGTAAAGCAATTAGTTTACATGTAGCAGCAGGCTTTACACTAAATATAAACTAATTGCTTCGAGCAACCGTGAAACCCGGTATCCTAATGAACCTGCAAGTCAACGAAGCGTTAAACCAACGAACCAAATTTTGTGGTAATTAACTGGCAAAGAGGATGACACCACAGAATCCCTTTACCTACCGCAGTGGTGGTTAGCGGAAGACAAATTGTCCAACTGACTGCAAGAGAAGGAAGATTTTGTTTCACCATGCAAGTTCACCTACTGGAAGTTACGCATTGATTTGCTGAAAAACTATGGTGGAAGAATAAGTAAGATGTTTATGTGTTATTTATGAATTTGAAACTTTCGGTACGAACAGATAGATTTCCTGATAATGTTGATAAGCAGGGGTGCCCCCCTAAGGGCAAGGACGCACCCCCTCAATAGCGCGGACTCTCCCCCAAATCAAGGGCCTCCCCCCCCCAAAAAATGCGAAAAATACCCCTCAAAACCCCCTAAAAATTTCAATGGCGAAGTCTGCGGCATGACCCCCACCCCTTCGGTGGGCACCCCTGTGATAAGGAGTACCCTTTAATTTTACGTAAAAAACACTGGATAAGACTTTGTGTACTATCATAGGCTCCTCCTTGGAAAAACATCACAAGTTATTTAGAACTGCAACAACGCAACCCGGAAAATTATAAGTGTTCGTGAAACTAAAGATACAGTAAAACTCCTCAGAAGCACATATCAATGAGACGAATGCATCTTAAATAGCCACAGAAAAGAGTTTTCTGATGGAATCTGAAAGCAAATACATTTATTATGTCCTTTTAGATCTTTCTCTTAAATTAAAATGTGTTATAAGATCTACCTTGTAACTCATTTTAATGCTTCAAGAGGAACGTTGGACTTATTTTAATTGTACTCATTGCACAAAAAAAATCTTAAATTTCATTTTCATGTTTCATTTTTATATTTCACTAGCTGTACCCGACGCGCGTTGCTACGCCAACAAAAAAAAAAAAAAAAACATCATTATACTGATTTTCATGACAATCGGTTGAACGGGGCAGAAGTTGCTACTCTGCAGTGCCACCTGGTGGCGAGTGGCTTCAATGAGCATAATATGCACCTTCTCCGTGGGAAAAAACATATATATATAGCAATTTTCATAATAATCGGTCCAGGTATCAAGTGAAGCAGTGACTATACTCAAATTTTGTACTCACGCAGTTTGCAAGATCAATCAATCGCTAAAAATATCAAATAGAAAAAGTTTTAAATCCCCCCCCCCCCCGTTGCATGAAAAGCCATAAAACAATAAAGAAAGAATTTATTTGTTCAAATTCAAGAAAAATGGCAACAGCTAACTTCTTATCAATGAGATCTTTCACGCGAATTAATTTCTGCAGCCGATAATTTTATTCGTATTTATCCAATGGATTGTGACTTAAATTGGAATAAAAAAGGAAATATTGATCGGATTTTTTTCGAACTGGTCTATAAACATTCCCAGTACCAAAAATAACAAACGGTAAAAGTTTCAGCCAAATCTGCCGGGTAGTTTTTGAGTTCATGGATGACATACAGACAAACATTCATTTATATATATATAGATGAAGGGCGTTTGTACTCATTTTATTTGTACTCCGTATTGAAAAAAAAAATGTCCTCTGTAAAGCTTCACAAAGGACATTGTTTAATTCCAATGTTAATAAGGACATTGTTCACAACTTTTTGTATCCATTTGTCATGAATATCGTCATTTTGTACTTAATTAAGGAATTTGGCAATCGATACTCGTAATCAATTGCCAAGACATTGCACTCTGTATTCAACTTTGAAAATGCAAATTTTGTTATACTTGTTTGTAAGTAGAGCTGCAATGTAACGTTTTGTTTTCTCATTAAATTTTCCCCCTGGTTCTTCCCTCCTTAGGCTCGTACTTCTCTGGATAGGATTTTCCACTCCCTTTAATCAAATCGAGAAGGTCTAGATATCATTCGGGTGGGGGGGGGGGGGGGGCAGTTACGTCCTTTGAGATCTGCTACATGTTTTTCAAGTTGCTTTTTTTTTTCAAAGATACATAATAACCAACGTATTTCATTTGGATATGTCTATGGTTGAGTCTAAAAATACGGAATATTTGGAGTGGGAAAAAAAATAATAATTTAAAAAATATGAAAAACTTAGGAAAAAACTTCAAAATTTACATAGTTCAAATAAGATGGCAACAAAGCGGAGATACATGTATTTTATTGAATTTTTGTATTTTTACCATTCAGGGTTCGAGATATTTTTGAATATGTTAACTAAAAGACATAGTTAAAATATGTAAACTTGAATGAGTAAAGTGAGTTATAAACAATGTTCAATATTGATATTTAAGCTGAACTGTAAGCTGTAGCCAAAACATTGTTACAACAAATCGATAAATCTAATATAGTTATTTTTACACATAGCATAAACGATCCAGAAATGACTATTGAGAAATATAGTTAATTGTCATTAATAGTTTTAATTGGTTGATTTTATATCGTTTCATTATAATTCAGAATGTAATAGAACGCAGACAACTGACATTGCTTCCACAAAGAATTAACTGACTAATCTTTATCATGTTATCACACAGAAATAGGCGTGTGATTGACAAAACGTTGTTATTATGCTCTCAGAAAATCAAATGTGAGGATTTTTAGCTTTAACATCTGCCAAGGGCCAACTATATCAACATTTATCATGACACATTGTCATTCATTTATACATTTTTCTGAATTTTTGTGCGCCATGTTCAAAGATTAAAAACGCTTACGTGTGAAAAATTGTCAATAGGGTGACGTGAGAAAAACTTTGTTTTCGAGTTTTTATATCACGGAAAAGTTGCGACTGGTGAAGACTTAAGCACACAAATCACAAACAAAAAGATAAAAATAAAAAAAAGTCTAAAATTGGATGCTATCTTCCAATTGCGGAACTAACCAGAAAATTCGAAAAAAAGAAAAAGAAAAAAAAAGGAGAGTTTTACCGTTTCGTTGTAAATTTTTAAAAGTTTTGCTTTAGTTTTTTTTTTTGAATGCTGTAAGACAGATAAGTTGCGAATGGTAAGGGTCTTAAAAACAAATTGAAAATTGTCAATATCGGATTGTGTCTTCCTATACTCAACGAGCTTGAAAATTCGAAAAATGTATAATTTCAAGGTTTCTTTAGGATTTTTTAAAGATTTTGCTTCAATTGTTTGTCATGCTCTGAGACAACGAATCATTTTTAGAGTTTAAAAAAATGTTCTTTTCAACTTCAGCATCATGATTTTGATATATATACATATATATATATATATATATATATATATATATATATATATATATATATATATATATATATATATATATATATATATATTAGGGTGGTCCTTATTTTCGAAGTTGCAGATATTTTACGCGACGCCCCCTCAATTTGTACCATTGTACAAATAACTGATCCTTGCAAAATTTTAAGTCAATCCATGAATATTAACACGTGCCCCTAGGGCCCCCTTCTTTGAGTTTAGAAGAAAAAATTACGGATTTTCTCATTTGTATGTAAAAATATTCTAACGTTTTATATTTAAAGTAGTTTTGAACCTCAATAGGTGCTGCTACGTCCAGACCGACCATTCTCTCACTTTCATTCTGTAAAATTAACATGTTACGGAGAATAAAATGTACACCAACGGCCTTGGGTCAAGCGTACCGCTCTTCTGCGCTTGTTCCAACCAAGCGGCAGGGGAACGTTTATTCCCATCAAGATGGACACAAGGGATTCTATAGGCCATTAATGAATGGCCTAGGCTATTAATGAACCATCTTTGACAACAACAAATTGCCTCCTCCAGGCTTTGGGGGTGTTGATTTACAAAATTCCCTGTGTACGTAATAGGTGTGGCAAATAGAGTCGCAAGGTTTCAATGCTATAAATATAAGTAATTGCAATTATGTTTTAACTCGCTGTTCTTTAGTTATAAACATACCTAAATGCTTATGCAATTATAAATTTTTAAAATATAAATTTCGAAAAATCCTCGATTACTCCTAATATAAAAATATACTGTATTTTCCATAGCTAAAATATAAATTAAAAAATATATATATCCAGATCGAAACAATGTAGAAATCTATACTTTAAATTAATTTTCTTCTATTTCAGTACATAGTCCTTTATTATCATCAAATTCTTGCGATTCACAAGATTTAGAAACCGAATTGGGTATCTATCATAACCTGTTGAACTTTTGTTTTCTACAGCTGATTTACCACAATGCAAAAAAGCTCGACAACTATTGATATCTGCTCACCTTTCATCACTGTTAGACAAATGCTATATTAGGGATGTTGTTCATTTATTTACAGCCTATATAGATGCAGTAAATTTAAATCCAAATGACCTAGT